>NW_024465534.1:0-12947 GCF_017591425.1 Ochotona curzoniae | reverse complement strand
AGAGCGCGGCTGCCCGCTCCCCGTCTCGGACAGGCCCCCGCGGCCGCTCCCACCTCCACACTCCGCTCCCTCCGTCCCGGCGGGCTCCCCCGCCACGGCCCTCCGCCCTCCGCCGTCCCCCGAGCGCCCCGGGCCCGGCCGCCGGCCGAGGACCCCGGGACGAGGGCGCCTCACCTGCCGCAGCGCCCGCAGCAGCGAGCCCGCCGTGCGCGCCGCCATCTTGTCCGCCGCCCACGCCAAACAACAGCAACTTTATCAGCACGGCCGGAAGCCGCGGGCCGGGGGGCGGGCCTTCGGCCGCGGAAGGCGGGGCTCGCGGCGGCGCGAAACTCTCGCGGGACTTGGCGACGCTGTTGCCGAGGGCTCCGGGACAGTGCTCGGGTTCGGTTCCCCTTCCCTCCGGAAGGAAGCCATGGCTGCCGTGGCGGGCTCGCCTTCCTGTCGGCCCTCGGCGCTCTGTGTCAGAGCCGCGGAGTCAGGACGCCCTCCTCCTCCGCTGGCCTGCTGGGTCTCCTGGAGGTGGTGATGAGGAGGATGAGGCGGGGACAAATATGTTTGTATTCGCACATATCTAGGAAGACGGTGTGTTTTTTTGTTGTTGTTTTTGCTATAGGAGACATTGCCATTGAAGTAAAACAGCAGGATGGAGTGTGCCTGGTCGGTCCCTGGGTGGTGCACGCGCTGGAGGCTCAAAGCAGCAGATGTCCTGGTGCTTCTGACACAGGAAGCTTCTGGAATGCAGGAGAACCGAATCTGCACAGATTCAAGTTCACTGTTAACTCATCTCATGGATCAGACAGGGTCTGCTGGAGGCCGGCTGCCGGCAGCAGAAGACAGCATGAGTTCCTGTCAGGGTCCAGAGTCAGGCAGCCATGTGTCCCTAACCCCAATCCACGCAGCCCAGGGGCGTCTCCAGCGACTGCCTTGGGACACGGGGTGCCAGGGCATGCACCGGGACCTGCAGCCTCCTCCCTGTGCGGTGCCACGAAGGCTGCCCCCCAGTGCCCCTGGCTTCTCCACTTCCAGCCCAGCTCCCTGCTGATGCGCCTGGGATCAGAGGAGGAATCAGATCTTCGCCCAGAGTGCCAGGCTCCGGGGCTCGGCCTGCCCAGCGCTGCCCAGCGCTGCTGTCTGGGGAATGAAGAAGTGTCTAGGCCTCTCTCCCTTTCCCCCTTTTCTGTCACTCTGCTATTCAAACAGATACATCTAGAAGGAAGCACGCACACGCCCCTAGTTCTGAAAGCATCTTTTCTAGGAGGTTATTGCATTTTGATTCTAGATTACCAGCACCACAAGGAACAAGACCAGTAATTTATCCTTAGAGTCGCACAACAGCCCAAAGAATTCACCCGTCCGGCTTGGGCCGGTCTTCCTGAAGAGCGCCAGGAGCCGTGGAGGACGCCATGGTGGTGGCCATGCGACCAGGGTGCACTGCTCCTGAGAGGGGTGGCGATGGTCAAGTCGCAGAGGTCACTGGGCTGGCTGAAGGCTGGCACCACGGGACCAGCCAAAGGGAACACATGCCCTGGCAAGGGAGCGGGAAGGGCGTGGCTTTGTGAGCCCTTTCTTTGAGGGAAACTCCTCAAGGCACCTTTACAAAGCATTAGCATCGGCAGTGCGTGGGTCCCGGGACAGGGCGTCTCATGCCCGGATCCCATACGCCCGCCATCATGGGCACATGGTGAACCAGGCTTAGGTGGCCAGGGCGTCAGTTGGTGCCAGGCTTTGGCTGCTGGCCGCCCGGCAGGGGAGCTCTGGGATTTTGGTGGTTTGAATTGCTGCTTATGTGGCTCCAGGTTGAACCCGATGTGTTTCTGCGAGGTGAATACATCCTAAAGTTTCCCAATGACAGTTACTCTTCCTTTAAGAAGGTGTACCACTTAGCAATGCTGACCACCAAATACCAGTTCATGCTAAAGCTTTGGCATGGGTCTTGTCCAGTAGACACACTAACTGGTTTAAGGCTACCGCCAAGGAGCACATGGGCTGGAATGGGGGCTGCGTTCTGATCGGGTAACAGTGAAATCCCCCTTGGCACAAGTGTGGACTGGGACTGGACGCACCAGGCTGGACCAGACCCCAGCACTGTCTGGTGCTCCTGGAGGACCAGGATAGAAGTGGGACGGATTATGCTAAGTCGCAACCCCTACTGAAACATGTGTGAGCCGTATGTGGGAATGGACTGGACGAGCCATGGCTGGGCTGAAATATCCAACAAGAAGAACCAGCTAGGGTCGAAAGCTAGTCAGGAACTGGCTGGCTCATGGACCCACTGGCATGCGCAAAATCCGGCACTGGGAGAGGTTCTGATGGAGGAGCCTGGGCAACTCCTCTGGCAGGACACAGACCCCACGGGTAAGCGCAAGAAGCATGAATGGAAACAGCCCAGAGCAGGCCACAAGAAGTTTCCCACTGGCATACATTAGGCTTGGATTGGGGACAGACAGGAGGAGGTGACTGTGCCGGATGTGACTGCAGTGCCCATCCAGCACACGTGAGAAACAGGAGGGGAGAGGACAGAGCCAGCGGGGGAAAAAGGGGTGGTTCCCCTGCTGGACAACTACTCCCGCTGGAGAGCATGAACTGGGATGGGGGCAGACCAGACTAGGCAGGGCTACAACACCTGTGCGCCTCATGTGGACTAGACCAGGGAAAATCCAGGATGGGTTGATTGTTCCTATGGGTGCAACCTACAATTAGAAGGGGGAGAGGGCTGTTTGGGCATAGCCGTAACATCAGCTGGCAGAAACTGGCGCTGGGGGCTAATCCTGTCAAGTTAAACTGCAGAACCACCTGGAAAGTGCACAATCCGGGAGTGAGAGACCTGGGAGGGAAATAGTGTGTTCCCCCCTCTTGGGTTACCACTCCCACGGGAAGGCACGAGAACTAGGACAGGGGCTGGGGTAGCTAGACAGAGAGGCACTCAACCACACCCATGAAGGCTTGACTGTTGAGCTGGTTAGGTGGATCCAAGCTTCGATGCCATTTGCCATGTACGAGAACCAGGGGGGATGTGGGTCAGATTGGACTGCTCTGCCACACATACTGGCAAACCAGGGTAGGGGGTTGGCCTGGTGGGGGTTATTGTGGGCCGCTCTCATCAGGATGCAGCTCCCACTGGTTTAGGTGAAGACCAAGTATGTGCTGTGCAGAACCAGGCTGGACTGCATCACCCATTGGTTCCAGTAGAAGGCGGGGCTGAAAACAGAACCAACCCAGCAATTGCAACTACCAGCTGACCGGGTGATGGACTGTGCTGGGCCCTGTGCTTGCTGGTGCATATGAGTATCTGGCCTGGGAACACCTCAGACGAAGTTTGTTTGCGGATCTCCCCAATTGAAATGCCAGACTCACAACCCTAACCATGAAGGGACAGAAGATGGAACAAGTTAATCAACCACCTCAGCTATAGGTTGGCAACAAAATACCGGGCAAATAGAGACGCTATGATGGACAATGTCAATTCATGGATTTTTCAACAAGCTCATCGTATTTGGAGAGGCGAGATTGGCAGCAATTTCAAAACTGGTGACCTATTGAAACCACTTCAACGAGCATCTCGGAGCATGCCCCACATGTGGGACTTGGGGTGGGTGGGAAATCAGGTGGGGCTTCTCCCTCAATATCCCCATCTACCTCAGATATATGAAACAATATGGACATAATAGTCTTACCCACTTTCCTGTAGCCCTTGACCCTTTATGCAGAAATTAACCATGTAAAGATTGTTAAAATAAAAAATATATGGAAAAAAAATGTAAAAAAAAAAAAAAAGAAAGCATGCATGTTTCAAAAGAAGATGTATTCCTATTTGAAGAGTACATGATTCTGTATATATTCTGAGATATGAAAAAAAAAAGCATTAATAATTTGGAAAAGCAAAATAGGATCCCATGCGGATAAACCAAGTTCGCCATCCTCAGCGATGTAATTGTGTAGTCAGAGGCATTCAAGTCCTCTCACGCCTGTGCCACGATCATGCAACATGGAAAACATTTTTAAAACATTTATTTTGATTGGAAAGTCAGAGATACAGAGAGGAGGAGAGAAAGAGAAAGATCTTCCATCCAATGATTCACTCCCCAAGCAGCTACAATGGCCAGAGCTGCGCCAATCCAAAGCCAGGAGCCAGGAGTCTCCCATGTGGGTGCAGGGTCTCAAGGCCTTGGGTCATCCTCTACTGCTTTCCCAGGCCACAAGCAGGGAGCTGGATGGGAAGCAGGGGTGCTGCTGGGATGAGAATCAGCACCCATATAGGATCCCAGCGCTTGCACAGTGAGGGCTTGACCACTAGGCTACTGCACAGGGCCCCAGCCTGGAAAACTCGTACCTTCCCAAACCGAAGCAGTTTCCCATCAAGCACTAGCTCCCATGGCCTCTTTCCTCCAGCTCCTGGCAGCCACCCATCTGCTTCCTGGTCCACGAAGCTGAAGACACCAAGGACCTCGTGTAACTCCATGTGCTCAGAATTGGTCCTTCTGGGACTGCACTGGCTTCCTCCACTCCCGGGATCTTCAAAGTCCATCCATGTTGTAACATACATTCACACTTCATTCGTTCTTGTGGCCTAGCAACAGAATTCCCCCCCCTGTGGCTAAACTACATTTGTCTGCTGTGAGACACTGCTTTGCTGCCCTCTTGTGGCCATTGTGAATAATGCTGCCGTCTGCTTTGCTGCCCTCTTGTGGCCATTGTGAATAGTGCTGCCGTAACAGGTGTGCCACACTGTTCATATCCCACTAGGCTGCTTTTCACTTGAAGAAGAGATTAAAGCAGCTTAATGGTGCTGATAGATAACAGATAGTAAGGGGAGGCAGCAGAACTGTCTTCAGTTAATTGTATTTTGTGGGCCTTTTGCTAAGTATTTTTTTTTAAAGATTTATTTTTATTGGGAAGGTATATTTTTATTATAATTATTAATATCTTTTATTGGAAAGGCGGATATACAGGGAGGAGAGACAGAGAGGAAGATCTTCTGCCTGATGATTCACTCCCCAAGTGAGCGCAATGGCCAATACTATGCCGATCCAAAACCAGGAGCCTCTTCCGGGTCTCCCACAAGGGTGCAGGGTCCCAAAGCTTTGGGCCGTCCTCAACTGCTCCCCGGGCCACAGGCAGGGAGCTGGAGGGAAGATGGGCTGCTGGGATAGAACCGGCACCCATATGAGATCCCGGTCGTGCAAGGCGAAGACCTTAACCACTGCGCCACCCTGCTAGCCCAGGAAGGTATATTTTGCAGAGAGATCTTTAATCCTCTGGTTCACTCTCCAAATGGCTGTGATGGCTGGCACTGAGTCTGTCTGAAGCCAGGAGCCTTTTCTGGGTCTCTCACTTTTCTGGGTACAGGGGTCCAAGAACTTGAGCCATCCTCCCTTGCTTTTCCAGGTCATAAACAGGGCAGTGGATCAGAAGTGGAACATCCATATGAAAAGCTGATGTTTTAAGCAGATGAGTAGTCTGTTGAGCCACTATGTTGGCGTGTGGGAAGTAGTTGATATTATTATTCTTTCTATACATATTATTGGAGAAGGAGAGAGAAATCTCCCTGTGCTTTGATTCACTCCCCAAATGCCTGCACCGGCTGAGGATAGACCAGAATCTGGAAGCCCAGTCAGGGTGGCAGGGACCCAGCGCCTCCTGCCTCCCACGTTGGCATCTGCAGGGAGGCTGGTACTCCAGCCCAGGTATCCTGTGTGGAAGGCAGGGATCCCCAGCAGCACCTTACCCACGGTGCCAGACCCACTGCCTAGTTCATGCTGATTCTGTGCCGGAGTCTGATCGTTCCCCCTCCCCATGCCCTGCTCTCTTGGTGGGGAGAAGCCTGGCAAGACCTCAACAAGGCTCGCTTTTCCTCATGTTCACCTGCGATTCTGCCACGCTGCCTGGCATAGATTGTGGGCAAGCCTGCTTGCGTCTATCCCCTGCAATATTACAACCATGAGAAGCGTGGTCATTCATTCAGTCCCTCAGCAAAGATTTTGACTGTCTCCTAGATGCTATTATGCAAGTTGGTATGTTTGTGTGGGTGGCTGGGGTGGGGTAAGGAGACTGATAATAAAAAAGAATTCCTGTCCTGTTGATGTTGATATTTAGTGGGAATTTCAAATTTAAATATAGGTAACAATATCCCCACCGCCATTGGTACAGGGCTATCTGGAAAGTTCATGAGAAATGGAGTAAAAGATAAATTCAGGGGCTAGAATTAGTGTGGTGGTTAAGATGCTGCCAGGCTGCCTGCATCCCTTATCAAGGCCTGCTTCTCCTGCGGATTGCAGCTCCCCGGGGATGCTCGGGGCTCTGCGATTTGCAGCTCCCTGGTGATGCTTGGGTCTCCCCCGTATTCCAGCTCCCTGGCGATGCTCGGGTCTCCCCTGGATTGCAGCTCCCCGGCGATGCTCGGGTCATTCAGTGGCTGCCACACGTGGGGGAGACCAGAATGTTACCGGCTTTCCGTTTCAGCCTGGTTCTTCCCTAGCTGATGTGGGCATTTAGGACATGAATCACAAGATGGAAGACTTCTCACTCTCTCCCCATCTTTGATATAAAATTCAAATTGACACAATAAAAATAAATTTATTTGGATGCAAAAACTTGAAATCCCTGCATAGTTTTACAATGTGAAGCTTAGATGTCCCGACCTGCAGGACACGATGCTCAGACCCCGAGGGTGGACTGGGAATCAGGGCTGCTGGCCCAAGAAACACACCACATGACACACGTACTTGGTGAAAACAGTGCCCATGCCCTTTATTTTACTCCTCACATATATATACCTGCTTCTCTAGGGGAGGAGTTTCCTGGAACTGATTATCTTCATTGAGACACGGGAAGAACTAATCATCTCTATTGAGACAGGGGAGGAACTAATGATTTCAACAGGAACAGGGGTGCAGTTTCTGTTCTGCTTGCTGTGCACGGGATGGACTGACCACAATGTCCTGCTTGCCCAAGGCAGGCTTTGCAATGCAGCAGGCTGTCAGGCAGGCCAAATCTAAGGCCCATAAGTCTGTGGCTCCTAACACTTAGGTTTCATGAACCTTTCAAAGATCCGTTTTCTTGCTTTTCCCCCCTCCTTCCCTTGCCTTATATTCTTTTGTTTGGAGGCTTAAACATACATTCTGGAAGGGCAGAATCAAAATCAGGAATTCAACACTTTAGAAATTCAGTTGGGAGAGCCTGTCCCAGTGGCCTTGTCCATCTAGGGATGGCCATAGAGACCATGAAGTTGAGGCCAAAGAGATATGGAAAGTTGCTCGCAGGACCATCCTGGGCCGAGGTCCACACTTGTGTTAGGAGCCAAACGGAAAAGCAGGCAGTTAGGGGCTCTGGTGAAGTTACCTTTTAAAATATAAAACTACCTCCCCATTTCTTGCCCTTCCGGAACTGAACCAATCCAAAGCCAGGAGCCAGGAACTTCCTCCAGGTCTCCCACTCGGGTGCAGGGTCCCAAGGCCTTGGGCAGTCCTCGACTGCTTTCCCAGGCCACAAGCAGGGAGCTGCATGGGAAGTGGAGCTGCTGGGCTTAGATCCAGCACCCATATGGGATCCCGGTGTTGCATTCAAGGTGCCGGGCCCTAAAAAATGTTTGATGTGTGCACTTTGTAGGATTTCTGCCCACATATCAATGGAAGTTCTTCTTAGCAAAAGAATTCTAAAAAATATTTGAAATAGTAAGTAGGACAGGAAGTAGGAAGAATGCTGTGTTTTTTTGTTTGTTTGTTTTTTGAAGAACAAAACTAATGAACAGTGTTATTCTACCATATACTAACCTACCATGCATTGCAGCACTATAAAGACTGAGCTAGTGGGCCTGACATGGTAGCCTAATGGCTAAAGTCCTTGCCTTGCATGTGCTGGCATCTCACATGGGTGTTGCTTTGTATCCCAGCTGCTCCACTTCCCATCCAGCTCCCTTTGTGTGGCCTGGGAAAGCAGCTGAGGATGACCCAAGGGCTTGGGACCCTGCATCTACCGGGGAGTCCCTGGGGAAGCTCCTGGTTCCTGGCTTTGGATGAACTCAGCTCTGACCATTGTAGCTACTTGGGAAGCGAGCCAGTGGACGGAAGATCTTTCTTTCTGTGTTTCTCCTTCTCTCTGTAAATCTGACTTTCCAATAAACAAACAAATCTTTTTAAAATTTTTATTATATATATGTATGCATTTTTTTTAAATTCTTGAAATTCATCATACAATTCTGTATAGTCTGGAATTCCCCTCTCCACATTTTCTGCCCCCCATTGATTTTTCCCATAATGTCACACTCTTCATAAGGAGTTACAATTCCATCAGTCTGCTATGTAAATGAATAAATAAACCTTTCGTTAAAAACACAAGGCTGATGGGGCCCGGCGCAGTGGCGCAAGTGGTTAAGTCCTCGCCTTGCACGCCCGAGATCCCATATGGGCGCCGGTTCTAATCCCGGCAGCCCCGCTTCCCTTCCAGCTCCCTGCCTGTGGCCTGGGAAAGCAGCCGAGGACGGCCCAAAGCTTTGGGAACCTGCACCCGCGTGGGAGACCCGGAAGAGGCTCCTGGCTTCGGATCGGCATAGTATCGACCCGTTGCGGCTCACTTGGGGAGTGAATCATCGGATGGAAGATCTTCCTCTCTGTATCTCCTCTCTGTATATCCACCTTTCCAATAAAAAATAATAAAAATAAATCTTTAAAAAACACAAGGCTGAGATGGTGTAGCATCGACGCCCAAATCAACAGACAGGGAAATAAAGTGGAATAGACAAGCCAGGAAGATATCTTAATATAATTTGGATTTCTTTCTAGCCAAAAACAAAAATCATTGAACAACTGGAGAGACAGAGAGGAAGATCTTCTGTTCACTGGCTCACTCCCCAGTGGCCATAATGGCCGGTGCTGAGCCAATCCAAAGCCAGGAGCCAGGAGCTACTTCTGGGTCTCCCACATGTGTGCAGGGTCCCAAGGCTTTGGGCCGTCCTCCACTGCTTTCCCAGGCCACAGGCAGGGAGCTGCATGGGAAGTGGAGCAGCTGAGGTAGGAGCCAGCACTCCTATAGGATCCTGGTGCACACAAAGCAAGGACTTCAGCCACTAGGCTATCATACCGGGCCCTTAAGGAAACTGTTCAAATCGTATCTTAGTCTTTTCCCATATACCAAAGCTTAGTTCAAATAAGCTAGTTAAATTATATAATAAGCCCAACAATTTTTAAAAAGAAGATGCGAATGAGTGTATATGTATAATTTTTAAAACATTTAGCACCCTGTATATAATTTTCAGAATATCTAATAACTTCGCAGTTTCCAAGAGAGCACGAATTAAAATGATGAAATTGATTTAAGGTAGCAACTCAGCAATGTGAAAAAAAACAATCCAGTGTTGGCAGAGGTGTGAGGAAAGAATTAACTTTGCAGCCTAATAGTAGGAGTATACATTTTATAACCTATCTACAAATTTCTGTGGTCCTATTTTAATTTTTTCAAGTCCTTAAGAGTTGATACATACTGCTTTTAGACACAGATGCTGAATACAATTTTAAAAGATTAACCTGTTGTTCTTATGCTTTTATTGTTTCAACCCAAATATTTAAAATATGCTTTTCAGGGAGCCAGGAGGACAAGGAGGATCACCTGGGTCCCTTGAGGGCCTGCTCCAATCCTGGGGCCCGTGTGGGGGGGAATCCTGACCCACAGGGCAGGCCTTTGGCGCAGCAGTTTCACTGTCATAGCCGATGCTCCCATCTCCTATGGCCGTTCCCACGTTCGGGTTCTAGATCTGCTTCCCATAAGGCTTCCTGCTGATGTGCATCCGGGGAGGCCCCCCGAGGATGACTCCAGGACGGAGTCCCTGCCTCCACATGGGAACCACGCTCTGGCGTGCCTTACCCCTCGCTGCTGTGGGCGTTGGGCAACTAGGCAGCAGCTGGAAAATCTCTTTGTGTCTTTGTCTTCCTGTCTCTATCTGATTTTTGTCCCTCAAGTAAAATAAAAATAACTTGCGGTTAGCAAGTTGAGCCACCAGCTGCCATGCTGGCATCCCATAAGGGGCCGAGGCTGAAGCCCTGGCTGTTCTGCTTCCAATTCAGCTTTCTGCTAACGTTCCTGGCAAAGCAGTGGAAGGTGACCCACGTACTTAAGCCCCTGTACCCACGTGGGAGGCCCACAGGGAGTTCTGGTCTTCTGGCATTGGGACAGTTCACCCAGTGTTGTTTGCAGAAATTCTGGGAGTGAACTAGTGGGTGCAAGAACTCCATGTCTGTCTCTCTCTCTCTGTGCAGCTCCTGTAAAACAAAACAAAAGACAGAACAAACAAATCTTTAAACACAAAAGCAGAATGGGTGAGGGTTGATTGGGTTTTGCCGCAGCATCAGCTAGCAGATGCTGGCACCGATGGCTAGTCTGTCAAGTTAAACTCCAGAACCATCTGGAAAGTGCATGATCCGGGAGTAGGAGAGGCCTAGGAGGGAAATCGCGGGCACCCCCTCTCGGGTTACCACTCCCACTGGAGAGCATGAAAACCAGGACTGGGGCAGGGGTGGCTGGACAGAACAGCACCTGCCAGTATGTGTGTGGGCTGCATAGCAGGGCTGGTTGGGTTCAACTAGGCTTCAATGCCCATTGACATGCATGAGAGCTGGATGGGATGTGGGACAGACTGGACTAGTCCACTGCTGTACATGCTAGCAAGCACGGGAACTAGGGCAGGGGGTGGGCCTGATGGGGGTTATTGTGGGTCTCTCTGACTAGGCTGCAGCTCCCTCTGGTTTATGTGAGGGCCGAGTGTGTGCTGGGCACAACCAGGCTGGACTGCAACTCCCTTTGGTTCCAGTGGAAGACAGGGCTGGACACAGAACTGACCCAGCAATTGCAACCACCAGCTGATTAGGGCGATGAGCTATGCCGGACCCTGTATTGGCAAACACACACAAGAATCTGGTCTGGGATCACCTCAGACACAGTTTCTTTGGGGATCTCCCCAACTGAACTGCCGGACTCAGAGCTCCAACCATGAAGACAAGTGCAGGTTCCGTGGTCTGACCATGGAGTGCATGTGTCAAAGCTCAGTCTCCTCAGAGACTCAGATGGAGCCGTGGACAGCATATCCAGGTGCACATGGAGGATATGGCAGTCCACCGGAACCTGCAGAGGACACCTGTTACCACAACAGAGGACAGAGGACAGAGGACAGAGGACAGAGGACAGAGGACAGAACAACCCAACCAACTACCCCAGCCATGTGTTGGCGGTGAAAATCTGGGGAAATGGAGACTCTAAGGTGGACCATGTCAGCCAGTGGATTCTGGAGAGACTTCATCATGCTTGGAATGATGAGGTTGGCAGCAATTCAGAATTATTGAACTATCAAAACCACTTGAGCAGGACCCCCGGAGCATGCCCCACATTGGGAACCTGGGATGGGTGGGAGGTTGGATGGGGCTTCTCCCTTTATCTCCCCCTTTACTCCAGACACAGAAAAAAACAATGTGGAAATAATAGTCTTACTCACTTTACTGTAACCCTTGAACCTATGTGCCCTAATTAACCTTGTAAAGATTATTAAAAAGAAAGAAATATTTTTAAAAGACTTATTTAGGAGGAAGACCTTCTATCCGATGATTCACTCTCCAAGCGGCCACCACAGCTGGAACTGCACCAATCCAAAGCCAGGAGACAGGAGCCTCTTCCAGGTCTCTCATGAGGGTTCAGGGTCCCAAAGCCTTGGGCCGTCCTCAACTGCTTTCCCAGGCCACAAGCAGGGAGCTGGACGGGAAGTGGGGCTGCCGGGATTAGAATCAGTGCCTATATGGGATCCAGGCTCGTGCAAGGTGAGGACTTTCACTAGGCTACTGTATTGGGCCCTAAAAAAACGATCTTTCTCTCTCTTTTTTAAAGATGTATTTATTTCTATTGGAAAGGCAGATATACAGAGAGGAGGAGACACAGAGAGGAAGATCTTCATCTGCTGATTCAGCCCCAAGTGGCCTCAATGGCTGAAGCTGAACTGATCTGAAGCCAGGAGCTTCCTCCAGGTCTCCCATGGGGGTGCAGGGTCCCAAGGCTTTGGGCCGTCCTCCACTGTCTTCTCCGGCCACAAGCAGGGAGCTGGACGGGAAGTGAAGCACCCAGGATATGAACCGATGCTGTTAGAGTGTGGGTAAAATGCTATTGTTGGGCAGTGTGAGGTTCCTTTGTGTAGAGAAAACTGCTACTTTGCTAGGCCAGGAGGCGCCTGGAGCTTGGGAGGATTCCGCTTTAGTGACAAATGTGTTCTTTGATGTCCTGCAACTTTGTGAACCCAGGTGCAGCGGGGCAAGGGCACAATTCTTCTCTGGTCCCAGGAACAGGAGGAAGATAAGGGTGTGAGAATGGGATGAGCCATACAGATAATGGGTATGGGCACAGAACAGGCTGCCTGTGCCTGCAGGTCATAAAAATGAACATGCCTAAGGTTGTTACTTTTAATGTATTTCCCAGCCCAAAAGGGCCTATATAAGCTTCTGTGTTGGGCTGTTCGGGGTCCGACCGCCCGGCTTGGCTGGCCTGCGTGCCCCAAGTGCGGTCGGGCCCTAGCAGCTGGTGCAGTAAAGTCTGTTTGCCGTTTGCATCACCACTGAGACTCTTTGTGGTTCTCTTGGGTTGACTAGCTCGCACCCTGAGGTCCCGGGGCTTTGGCCCGGACGCTAACAATGCCCAGATGGAATTCAGCGCATACAAGGCAAGGACCTTAGCCACTAGGCTACCGTGTCAGGCCCCAAATTATCTCCCTAAAAAGAGCACTTCTTAGTGCCTAGATCATGCCGTTAAAAAGACCAATAATAAAATAAGAAAAAAAAAATTTTGAAGAATCCCAACTAAAGCCACAAAGGACGCTGACTGCATTCGCGTTCGGCATGTCGTCCTTCTCTCCCTTGGGTCCTCCCGTCCCCGGCTCCTCAGTGTCACCATGAAATAAGACGCTGTCCGACCGTCCGTCCTCG
>NW_024465533.1:0-18119 GCF_017591425.1 Ochotona curzoniae | reverse complement strand
AAGCACTGATGGAACTCAGCCCATTTATCAGGAGAAAGAGCCTTTCCAGGCCACGTCACACAACGATAGTGAACATGAAAGCTACTTCTCAGACAGGTGGCTGACAGGCACCCTTCCGTGTCTCAGTCACAGAGGAAGGATGACATAAGTGCCCCTCAAACATGGGCTTGGCATCACATTGTGCGAGGAGCCCGAGCTCTTTGTCCATACCTGCATCCATGTAAAAATCAAGTTCAGTGTGGCCGGCCAAGTTTAAGGAAAAAGCAAAACAAGAAGGCACCTGAGTGCATTTGCATAACACAGCCCCGCTTGACATCTGGACACAGCCACACACAGTCTCTTACCCCCTACTCCCACCATCTCCTAAGTGGACATGCAGGAGGGCTGTGAAGCATGTCCCACTGGAAATTCCCTGGCATGGCACACTAGCAAAGGAGCGTGGGGACATGCAGATGGAGCCACGGACCATCTCAAGATGCTAAGGACAACTCGGTGTCACGTCTCACATGACGTAGCTGTGTCTCCAGATGGGACAGACCATGAGACAGATGCTAAGTCACCACACCCTTGCCACCCTGCTGAAACTCAGAGCACCGAGGACAGAAGCCATATGGGCTTGTACCAAGCTCATGTTCCCATCGACTCCCAGGACCTAGCATAGCTCCTTCTCCATACCTGACTGTGGTTCGGCAGCAGGTCCGGGACTCTGCAAGCTCGGTTCTGTGGAAGAACAAAGCAAATTCATCTCAGTAGAGGCACACACAACAGTCTCCCAGTCACATCAGAAAGCAGGAACCAGCCTGATGTCCACCCAGGCATCACTCTCAGCTCCTGTGGAACCCCTGTTCTCCCTGAGGCACCAGAAGGAGACCTTGAGGCAGAATCAAACCAGGAGTGAGGAGTGATGGGTGGCAAGATCGCTTCAGCCTCTGAACCACACTATGGCTTCATGTCTGCCCACTGTGCAAGCTTGCTTCCTGTCCCTGGCTCTGGCTTGTGTGCAGCTCCCATTGCAAAAGGCACTCGAGAAGCACTAGGCCATGAAGGGCTCCAGATGTGGGCCAGGAAGGTGGTATTCAGAATACACTCTACATTGGACAAGTCTTGTAGACACAAAGGAACTTTCAGAGACATGAATGGTCTCCTAAGGAAGCCATCAGGATTCAGGCCACAGCTCTCTCGTGCTCGCTCTCACTTTCCTCAGTAAAGGAGTGCCACCGTTGTTTGTGGCTGTGGACACCCAGGAGAATACCAGATGTCCCCTGCCTTGCTCTCCAGGACACAGGGACAAACCTGCAGGCAGAAAGTGCCTCTGTTCTGGGCAGCTGTGAGCCATCTGAGCTGCTGAGGAAGGGTGGGCAGGCTCAGGGAACTTGGTCTGCAGTGGCTGTTTCAAGGCATGGGGTTGTGCCAAGGAGAAGCAGCCAGCTGGCTGTGCTCACCGCTCCCTCCAGTCCCTCAGGAGAGAGATGAGCCCTGATGCAGGTGGGCCCCTTTGCAGGTGCAACCTAGCCCCATTCACCCCCAGCGGGTAGGATGTGATCCAGCCCCACTGGTCAGCATGGGCTCACATTCACAAACAGGGATCAACACGCGAAAGCACACAAGCCCAAACTGTCTGGTCATGCTGCAGGAGATGGACTCGTCTCACAATCACAAGCAACAGGGGAGACTTGCCCTGCCCATCTCAGACACCCACAATGCTTCCGAGTCTTCTCGGAAGCTCATCTCAGCACAGGGAGAAGCTCAAAACCAGGCACACAGGATGGGATCCGACGCATACACGGAGTCATGTGGGAGCCGCACAGACTCCTTCCCCAAATCGGCTCCTGGGTGGCATTTCGGGGCACAAGCACACATAACCCTTGCTGGTTTCAGACACACCCCACGAGATCCACTGAATTGCCAGGGCCTTGGAGACTGTGTCCTAAGAAGCTTCCTAGCAGCTGAAACCTGACCAAAGTGGGCCCCTCAATCCCATGCTTCTGGGAACAGGACCGTCAAAATGCCATTCTTCCTGGGCACAAGAGCAATGCTAGGATGCACCAAGAAGGCCAACATGGCCACGGAACAAACCTGCCCCATAACCCTGAGCCTCGCAAGAGAAACCAAGCCATCTGCAGCTGCCATGTGGCTCGGTGACTTCCTGAGGAGCTCAGAAGGCAGAGGCTATGAGACAACTGCAGGCCCTGGCCAGCCAGGGTGTTCTGGGTCCTGGGCTGTTGCTTGTCATTGGGCTCACTCCCCTCCCGCCCAGGAACACCCCCTCCCCTCCACTACCATGTTCTGGACCAGGATCAGAAACCTACTCCTGCCTCCCCTGTACCTCCCGACCACAGAGGCCCCCGCATGTCAACTCACGCACCAGAAAATGTGCCAGGATCCAGAGGCCCATGGGCCACAAAAATGGATTTCTAGCAGAGTGCTCACACAGCCTCAACGACACACAACCGTGGAGCAGGAGAGGATGCACCAGGGTCCAAGCACGTCTGAGGGCACACACAGGCCCTTGCAGCTTCTTTCTGAGGGCATTCCAGTTGGCCCATGGCTGTCACCCATGCGCCCTGGGAGAGCTGCTGCACTTCCCCAAAGCACTGATGGAACTCAGCCCATTTATCAGGAGAAAGAGCCTTTCCAGGCCACGTCACACAACGATAGTGAACATGAAAGCTACTTCTCAGACAGGTGGCTGACAGGCACCCTTCCGTGTCTCAGTCACAGAGGAAGGATGACATAAGTGCCCCTCAAACATGGGCTTGGCATCACATTGTGCGAGGAGCCCGAGCTCTTTGTCCATACCTGCATCCATGTAAAAATCAAGTTCAGTGTGGCCGGCCAAGTTTAAGGAAAAAGCAAAACAAGAAGGCACCTGAGTGCATTTGCATAACACAGCCCCGCTTGACATCTGGACACAGCCACACACAGTCTCTTACCCCCTACTCCCACCATCTCCTAAGTGGACATGCAGGAGGGCTGTGAAGCATGTCCCACTGGAAATTCCCTGGCATGGCACACTAGCAAAGGAGCGTGGGGACATGCAGATGGAGCCACGGACCATCTCAAGATGCTAAGGACAACTCGGTGTCACGTCTCACATGACGTAGCTGTGTCTCCAGATGGGACAGACCATGAGACAGATGCTAAGTCACCACACCCTTGCCACCCTGCTGAAACTCAGAGCACCGAGGACAGAAGCCATATGGGCTTGTACCAAGCTCATGTTCCCATCGACTCCCAGGACCTAGCATAGCTCCTTCTCCATACCTGACTGTGGTTCGGCAGCAGGTCCGGGACTCTGCAAGCTCGGTTCTGTGGAAGAACAAAGCAAATTCATCTCAGTAGAGGCACACACAACAGTCTCCCAGTCACATCAGAAAGCAGGAACCAGCCTGATGTCCACCCAGGCATCACTCTCAGCTCCTGTGGAACCCCTGTTCTCCCTGAGGCACCAGAAGGAGACCTTGAGGCAGAATCAAACCAGGAGTGAGGAGTGATGGGTGGCAAGATCGCTTCAGCCTCTGAACCACACTATGGCTTCATGTCTGCCCACTGTGCAAGCTTGCTTCCTGTCCCTGGCTCTGGCTTGTGTGCAGCTCCCATTGCAAAAGGCACTCGAGAAGCACTAGGCCATGAAGGGCTCCAGATGTGGGCCAGGAAGGTGGTATTCAGAATACACTCTACATTGGACAAGTCTTGTAGACACAAAGGAACTTTCAGAGACATGAATGGTCTCCTAAGGAAGCCATCAGGATTCAGGCCACAGCTCTCTCGTGCTCGCTCTCACTTTCCTCAGTAAAGGAGTGCCACCGTTGTTTGTGGCTGTGGACACCCAGGAGAATACCAGATGTCCCCTGCCTTGCTCTCCAGGACACAGGGACAAACCTGCAGGCAGAAAGTGCCTCTGTTCTGGGCAGCTGTGAGCCATCTGAGCTGCTGAGGAAGGGTGGGCAGGCTCAGGGAACTTGGTCTGCAGTGGCTGTTTCAAGGCATGGGGTTGTGCCAAGGAGAAGCAGCCAGCTGGCTGTGCTCACCGCTCCCTCCAGTCCCTCAGGAGAGAGATGAGCCCTGATGCAGGTGGGCCCCTTTGCAGGTGCAACCTAGCCCCATTCACCCCCAGCGGGTAGGATGTGATCCAGCCCCACTGGTCAGCATGGGCTCACATTCACAAACAGGGATCAACACGCGAAAGCACACAAGCCCAAACTGTCTGGTCATGCTGCAGGAGATGGACTCGTCTCACAATCACAAGCAACAGGGGAGACTTGCCCTGCCCATCTCAGACACCCACAATGCTTCCGAGTCTTCTCGGAAGCTCATCTCAGCACAGGGAGAAGCTCAAAACCAGGCACACAGGATGGGATCCGACGCATACACGGAGTCATGTGGGAGCCGCACAGACTCCTTCCCCAAATCGGCTCCTGGGTGGCATTTCGGGGCACAAGCACACATAACCCTTGCTGGTTTCAGACACACCCCACGAGATCCACTGAATTGCCAGGGCCTTGGAGACTGTGTCCTAAGAAGCTTCCTAGCAGCTGAAACCTGACCAAAGTGGGCCCCTCAATCCCATGCTTCTGGGAACAGGACCGTCAAAATGCCATTCTTCCTGGGCACAAGAGCAATGCTAGGATGCACCAAGAAGGCCAACATGGCCACGGAACAAACCTGCCCCATAACCCTGAGCCTCGCAAGAGAAACCAAGCCATCTGCAGCTGCCATGTGGCTCGGTGACTTCCTGAGGAGCTCAGAAGGCAGAGGCTATGAGACAACTGCAGGCCCTGGCCAGCCAGGGTGTTCTGGGTCCTGGGCTGTTGCTTGTCATTGGGCTCACTCCCCTCCCGCCCAGGAACACCCCCTCCCCTCCACTACCATGTTCTGGACCAGGATCAGAAACCTACTCCTGCCTCCCCTGTACCTCCCGACCACAGAGGCCCCCGCATGTCAACTCACGCACCAGAAAATGTGCCAGGATCCAGAGGCCCATGGGCCACAAAAATGGATTTCTAGCAGAGTGCTCACACAGCCTCAACGACACACAACCGTGGAGCAGGAGAGGATGCACCAGGGTCCAAGCACGTCTGAGGGCACACACAGGCCCTTGCAGCTTCTTTCTGAGGGCATTCCAGTTGGCCCATGGCTGTCACCCATGCGCCCTGGGAGAGCTGCTGCACTTCCCCAAAGCACTGATGGAACTCAGCCCATTTATCAGGAGAAAGAGCCTTTCCAGGCCACGTCACACAACGATAGTGAACATGAAAGCTACTTCTCAGACAGGTGGCTGACAGGCACCCTTCCGTGTCTCAGTCACAGAGGAAGGATGACATAAGTGCCCCTCAAACATGGGCTTGGCATCACATTGTGCGAGGAGCCCGAGCTCTTTGTCCATACCTGCATCCATGTAAAAATCAAGTTCAGTGTGGCCGGCCAAGTTTAAGGAAAAAGCAAAACAAGAAGGCACCTGAGTGCATTTGCATAACACAGCCCCGCTTGACATCTGGACACAGCCACACACAGTCTCTTACCCCCTACTCCCACCATCTCCTAAGTGGACATGCAGGAGGGCTGTGAAGCATGTCCCACTGGAAATTCCCTGGCATGGCACACTAGCAAAGGAGCGTGGGGACATGCAGATGGAGCCACGGACCATCTCAAGATGCTAAGGACAACTCGGTGTCACGTCTCACATGACGTAGCTGTGTCTCCAGATGGGACAGACCATGAGACAGATGCTAAGTCACCACACCCTTGCCACCCTGCTGAAACTCAGAGCACCGAGGACAGAAGCCATATGGGCTTGTACCAAGCTCATGTTCCCATCGACTCCCAGGACCTAGCATAGCTCCTTCTCCATACCTGACTGTGGTTCGGCAGCAGGTCCGGGACTCTGCAAGCTCGGTTCTGTGGAAGAACAAAGCAAATTCATCTCAGTAGAGGCACACACAACAGTCTCCCAGTCACATCAGAAAGCAGGAACCAGCCTGATGTCCACCCAGGCATCACTCTCAGCTCCTGTGGAACCCCTGTTCTCCCTGAGGCACCAGAAGGAGACCTTGAGGCAGAATCAAACCAGGAGTGAGGAGTGATGGGTGGCAAGATCGCTTCAGCCTCTGAACCACACTATGGCTTCATGTCTGCCCACTGTGCAAGCTTGCTTCCTGTCCCTGGCTCTGGCTTGTGTGCAGCTCCCATTGCAAAAGGCACTCGAGAAGCACTAGGCCATGAAGGGCTCCAGATGTGGGCCAGGAAGGTGGTATTCAGAATACACTCTACATTGGACAAGTCTTGTAGACACAAAGGAACTTTCAGAGACATGAATGGTCTCCTAAGGAAGCCATCAGGATTCAGGCCACAGCTCTCTCGTGCTCGCTCTCACTTTCCTCAGTAAAGGAGTGCCACCGTTGTTTGTGGCTGTGGACACCCAGGAGAATACCAGATGTCCCCTGCCTTGCTCTCCAGGACACAGGGACAAACCTGCAGGCAGAAAGTGCCTCTGTTCTGGGCAGCTGTGAGCCATCTGAGCTGCTGAGGAAGGGTGGGCAGGCTCAGGGAACTTGGTCTGCAGTGGCTGTTTCAAGGCATGGGGTTGTGCCAAGGAGAAGCAGCCAGCTGGCTGTGCTCACCGCTCCCTCCAGTCCCTCAGGAGAGAGATGAGCCCTGATGCAGGTGGGCCCCTTTGCAGGTGCAACCTAGCCCCATTCACCCCCAGCGGGTAGGATGTGATCCAGCCCCACTGGTCAGCATGGGCTCACATTCACAAACAGGGATCAACACGCGAAAGCACACAAGCCCAAACTGTCTGGTCATGCTGCAGGAGATGGACTCGTCTCACAATCACAAGCAACAGGGGAGACTTGCCCTGCCCATCTCAGACACCCACAATGCTTCCGAGTCTTCTCGGAAGCTCATCTCAGCACAGGGAGAAGCTCAAAACCAGGCACACAGGATGGGATCCGACGCATACACGGAGTCATGTGGGAGCCGCACAGACTCCTTCCCCAAATCGGCTCCTGGGTGGCATTTCGGGGCACAAGCACACATAACCCTTGCTGGTTTCAGACACACCCCACGAGATCCACTGAATTGCCAGGGCCTTGGAGACTGTGTCCTAAGAAGCTTCCTAGCAGCTGAAACCTGACCAAAGTGGGCCCCTCAATCCCATGCTTCTGGGAACAGGACCGTCAAAATGCCATTCTTCCTGGGCACAAGAGCAATGCTAGGATGCACCAAGAAGGCCAACATGGCCACGGAACAAACCTGCCCCATAACCCTGAGCCTCGCAAGAGAAACCAAGCCATCTGCAGCTGCCATGTGGCTCGGTGACTTCCTGAGGAGCTCAGAAGGCAGAGGCTATGAGACAACTGCAGGCCCTGGCCAGCCAGGGTGTTCTGGGTCCTGGGCTGTTGCTTGTCATTGGGCTCACTCCCCTCCCGCCCAGGAACACCCCCTCCCCTCCACTACCATGTTCTGGACCAGGATCAGAAACCTACTCCTGCCTCCCCTGTACCTCCCGACCACAGAGGCCCCCGCATGTCAACTCACGCACCAGAAAATGTGCCAGGATCCAGAGGCCCATGAGCCACAAAAATGGATTTCTAGCAGAGTGCTCACACAGCCTCAACGACACACAACCGTGGAGCAGGAGAGGATGCACCAGGGTCCAAGCACGTCTGAGGGCACACACAGGCCCTTGCAGCTTCTTTCTGAGGGCATTCCAGTTGGCCCATGGCTGTCACCCATGTGCCCTGGGAGAGCTGCTGCACTTCCCCAAAGCACTGATGGAACTCAGCCCATTTATCAGGAGAAAGAGCCTTTCCAGGCCACGTCACACAACGATAGTGAACATGAAAGCTACTTCTCAGACAGGTGGCTGACAGGCACCCTTCCGTGTCTCAGTCACAGAGGAAGGATGACATAAGTGCCCCTCAAACATGGGCTTGGCATCACATTGTGCGAGGAGCCCGAGCTCTTTGTCCATACCTGCATCCATGTAAAAATCAAGTTCAGTGTGGCCGGCCAAGTTTAAGGAAAAAGCAAAACAAGAAGGCACCTGAGTGCATTTGCATAACACAGCCCCGCTTGACATCTGGACACAGCCACACACAGTCTCTTACCCCCTACTCCCACCATCTCCTAAGTGGACATGCAGGAGGGCTGTGAAGCATGTCCCACTGGAAATTCCCTGGCATGGCACACTAGCAAAGGAGCGTGGGGACATGCAGATGGAGCCACGGACCATCTCAAGATGCTAAGGACAACTCGGTGTCACGTCTCACATGACGTAGCTGTGTCTCCAGATGGGACAGACCATGAGACAGATGCTAAGTCACCACACCCTTGCCACCCTGCTGAAACTCAGAGCACCGAGGACAGAAGCCATATGGGCTTGTACCAAGCTCATGTTCCCATCGACTCCCAGGACCTAGCATAGCTCCTTCTCCATACCTGACTGTGGTTCGGCAGCAGGTCCGGGACTCTGCAAGCTCGGTTCTGTGGAAGAACAAAGCAAATTCATCTCAGTAGAGGCACACACAACAGTCTCCCAGTCACATCAGAAAGCAGGAACCAGCCTGATGTCCACCCAGGCATCACTCTCAGCTCCTGTGGAACCCCTGTTCTCCCTGAGGCACCAGAAGGAGACCTTGAGGCAGAATCAAACCAGGAGTGAGGAGTGATGGGTGGCAAGATCGCTTCAGCCTCTGAACCACACTATGGCTTCATGTCTGCCCACTGTGCAAGCTTGCTTCCTGTCCCTGGCTCTGGCTTGTGTGCAGCTCCCATTGCAAAAGGCACTCGAGAAGCACTAGGCCATGAAGGGCTCCAGATGTGGGCCAGGAAGGTGGTATTCAGAATACACTCTACATTGGACAAGTCTTGTAGACACAAAGGAACTTTCAGAGACATGAATGGTCTCCTAAGGAAGCCATCAGGATTCAGGCCACAGCTCTCTCGTGCTCGCTCTCACTTTCCTCAGTAAAGGAGTGCCACCGTTGTTTGTGGCTGTGGACACCCAGGAGAATACCAGATGTCCCCTGCCTTGCTCTCCAGGACACAGGGACAAACCTGCAGGCAGAAAGTGCCTCTGTTCTGGGCAGCTGTGAGCCATCTGAGCTGCTGAGGAAGGGTGGGCAGGCTCAGGGAACTTGGTCTGCAGTGGCTGTTTCAAGGCATGGGGTTGTGCCAAGGAGAAGCAGCCAGCTGGCTGTGCTCACCGCTCCCTCCAGTCCCTCAGGAGAGAGATGAGCCCTGATGCAGGTGGGCCCCTTTGCAGGTGCAACCTAGCCCCATTCACCCCCAGCGGGTAGGATGTGATCCAGCCCCACTGGTCAGCATGGGCTCACATTCACAAACAGGGATCAACACGCGAAAGCACACAAGCCCAAACTGTCTGGTCATGCTGCAGGAGATGGACTCGTCTCACAATCACAAGCAACAGGGGAGACTTGCCCTGCCCATCTCAGACACCCACAATGCTTCCGAGTCTTCTCGGAAGCTCATCTCAGCACAGGGAGAAGCTCAAAACCAGGCACACAGGATGGGATCCGACGCATACACGGAGTCATGTGGGAGCCGCACAGACTCCTTCCCCAAATCGGCTCCTGGGTGGCATTTCGGGGCACAAGCACACATAACCCTTGCTGGTTTCAGACACACCCCACGAGATCCACTGAATTGCCAGGGCCTTGGAGACTGTGTCCTAAGAAGCTTCCTAGCAGCTGAAACCTGACCAAAGTGGGCCCCTCAATCCCATGCTTCTGGGAACAGGACCGTCAAAATGCCATTCTTCCTGGGCACAAGAGCAATGCTAGGATGCACCAAGAAGGCCAACATGGCCACGGAACAAACCTGCCCCATAACCCTGAGCCTCGCAAGAGAAACCAAGCCATCTGCAGCTGCCATGTGGCTCGGTGACTTCCTGAGGAGCTCAGAAGGCAGAGGCTATGAGACAACTGCAGGCCCTGGCCAGCCAGGGTGTTCTGGGTCCTGGGCTGTTGCTTGTCATTGGGCTCACTCCCCTCCCGCCCAGGAACACCCCCTCCCCTCCACTACCATGTTCTGGACCAGGATCAGAAACCTACTCCTGCCTCCCCTGTACCTCCCGACCACAGAGGCCCCCGCATGTCAACTCACGCACCAGAAAATGTGCCAGGATCCAGAGGCCCATGGGCCACAAAAATGGATTTCTAGCAGAGTGCTCACACAGCCTCAACGACACACAACCGTGGAGCAGGAGAGGATGCACCAGGGTCCAAGCACGTCTGAGGGCACACACAGGCCCTTGCAGCTTCTTTCTGAGGGCATTCCAGTTGGCCCATGGCTGTCACCCATGTGCCCTGGGAGAGCTGCTGCACTTCCCCAAAGCACTGATGGAACTCAGCCCATTTATCAGGAGAAAGAGCCTTTCCAGGCCACGTCACACAACGATAGTGAACATGAAAGCTACTTCTCAGACAGGTGGCTGACAGGCACCCTTCCGTGTCTCAGTCACAGAGGAAGGATGACATAAGTGCCCCTCAAACATGGGCTTGGCATCACATTGTGCGAGGAGCCCGAGCTCTTTGTCCATACCTGCATCCATGTAAAAATCAAGTTCAGTGTGGCCGGCCAAGTTTAAGGAAAAAGCAAAACAAGAAGGCACCTGAGTGCATTTGCATAACACAGCCCCGCTTGACATCTGGACACAGCCACACACAGTCTCTTACCCCCTACTCCCACCATCTCCTAAGTGGACATGCAGGAGGGCTGTGAAGCATGTCCCACTGGAAATTCCCTGGCATGGCACACTAGCAAAGGAGCGTGGGGACATGCAGATGGAGCCACGGACCATCTCAAGATGCTAAGGACAACTCGGTGTCACGTCTCACATGACGTAGCTGTGTCTCCAGATGGGACAGACCATGAGACAGATGCTAAGTCACCACACCCTTGCCACCCTGCTGAAACTCAGAGCACCGAGGACAGAAGCCATATGGGCTTGTACCAAGCTCATGTTCCCATCGACTCCCAGGACCTAGCATAGCTCCTTCTCCATACCTGACTGTGGTTCGGCAGCAGGTCCGGGACTCTGCAAGCTCGGTTCTGTGGAAGAACAAAGCAAATTCATCTCAGTAGAGGCACACACAACAGTCTCCCAGTCACATCAGAAAGCAGGAACCAGCCTGATGTCCACCCAGGCATCACTCTCAGCTCCTGTGGAACCCCTGTTCTCCCTGAGGCACCAGAAGGAGACCTTGAGGCAGAATCAAACCAGGAGTGAGGAGTGATGGGTGGCAAGATCGCTTCAGCCTCTGAACCACACTATGGCTTCATGTCTGCCCACTGTGCAAGCTTGCTTCCTGTCCCTGGCTCTGGCTTGTGTGCAGCTCCCATTGCAAAAGGCACTCGAGAAGCACTAGGCCATGAAGGGCTCCAGATGTGGGCCAGGAAGGTGGTATTCAGAATACACTCTACATTGGACAAGTCTTGTAGACACAAAGGAACTTTCAGAGACATGAATGGTCTCCTAAGGAAGCCATCAGGATTCAGGCCACAGCTCTCTCGTGCTCGCTCTCACTTTCCTCAGTAAAGGAGTGCCACCGTTGTTTGTGGCTGTGGACACCCAGGAGGATACCAGATGTCCCCTGCCTTGCTCTCCAGGACACAGGGACAAACCTGCAGGCAGAAAGTGCCTCTGTTCTGGGCAGCTGTGAGCCATCTGAGCTGCTGAGGAAGGGTGGGCAGGCTCAGGGAACTTGGTCTGCAGTGGCTGTTTCAAGGCATGGGGTTGTGCCAAGGAGAAGCAGCCAGCTGGCTGTGCTCACCGCTCCCTCCAGTCCCTCAGGAGAGAGATGAGCCCTGATGCAGGTGGGCCCCTTTGCAGGTGCAACCTAGCCCCATTCACCCCCAGCGGGTAGGATGTGATCCAGCCCCACTGGTCAGCATGGGCTCACATTCACAAACAGGGATCAACACGCGAAAGCACACAAGCCCAAACTGTCTGGTCATGCTGCAGGAGATGGACTCGTCTCACAATCACAAGCAACAGGGGAGACTTGCCCTGCCCATCTCAGACACCCACAATGCTTCCGAGTCTTCTCGGAAGCTCATCTCAGCACAGGGAGAAGCTCAAAACCAGGCACACAGGATGGGATCCGACGCATACACGGAGTCATGTGGGAGCCGCACAGACTCCTTCCCCAAATCGGCTCCTGGGTGGCATTTCGGGGCACAAGCACACATAACCCTTGCTGGTTTCAGACACACCCCACGAGATCCACTGAATTGCCAGGGCCTTGGAGACTGTGTCCTAAGAAGCTTCCTAGCAGCTGAAACCTGACCAAAGTGGGCCCCTCAATCCCATGCTTCTGGGAACAGGACCGTCAAAATGCCATTCTTCCTGGGCACAAGAGCAATGCTAGGATGCACCAAGAAGGCCAACATGGCCACGGAACAAACCTGCCCCATAACCCTGAGCCTCGCAAGAGAAACCAAGCCATCTGCAGCTGCCATGTGGCTCGGTGACTTCCTGAGGAGCTCAGAAGGCAGAGGCTATGAGACAACTGCAGGCCCTGGCCAGCCAGGGTGTTCTGGGTCCTGGGCTGTTGCTTGTCATTGGGCTCACTCCCCTCCCTCCCAGGAACACCCCCTCCCCTCCACTACCATGTTCTGGACCAGGATCAGAAACCTACTCCTGCCTCCCCTGTACCTCCCGACCACAGAGGCCCCCGCATGTCAACTCACGCACCAGAAAATGTGCCAGGATCCAGAGGCCCATGGGCCACAAAAATGGATTTCTAGCAGAGTGCTCACACAGCCTCAACGACACACAACCGTGGAGCAGGAGAGGATGCACCAGGGTCCAAGCACGTCTGAGGGCACACACAGGCCCTTGCAGCTTCTTTCTGAGGGCATTCCAGTTGGCCCATGGCTGTCACCCATGTGCCCTGGGAGAGCTGCTGCACTTCCCCAAAGCACTGATGGAACTCAGCCCATTTATCAGGAGAAAGAGCCTTTCCAGGCCACGTCACACAACGATAGTGAACATGAAAGCTACTTCTCAGACAGGTGGCTGACAGGCACCCTTCCGTGTCTCAGTCACAGAGGAAGGATGACATAAGTGCCCCTCAAACATGGGCTTGGCATCACATTGTGCGAGGAGCCCGAGCTCTTTGTCCATACCTGCATCCATGTAAAAATCAAGTTCAGTGTGGCCGGCCAAGTTTAAGGAAAAAGCAAAACAAGAAGGCACCTGAGTGCATTTGCATAACACAGCCCCGCTTGACATCTGGACACAGCCACACACAGTCTCTTACCCCCTACTCCCACCATCTCCTAAGTGGACATGCAGGAGGGCTGTGAAGCATGTCCCACTGGAAATTCCCTGGCATGGCACACTAGCAAAGGAGCGTGGGGACATGCAGATGGAGCCACGGACCATCTCAAGATGCTAAGGACAACTCGGTGTCACGTCTCACATGACGTAGCTGTGTCTCCAGATGGGACAGACCATGAGACAGATGCTAAGTCACCACACCCTTGCCACCCTGCTGAAACTCAGAGCACCGAGGACAGAAGCCATATGGGCTTGTACCAAGCTCATGTTCCCATCGACTCCCAGGACCTAGCATAGCTCCTTCTCCATACCTGACTGTGGTTCGGCAGCAGGTCCGGGACTCTGCAAGCTCGGTTCTGTGGAAGAACAAAGCAAATTCATCTCAGTAGAGGCACACACAACAGTCTCCCAGTCACATCAGAAAGCAGGAACCAGCCTGATGTCCACCCAGGCATCACTCTCAGCTCCTGTGGAACCCCTGTTCTCCCTGAGGCACCAGAAGGAGACCTTGAGGCAGAATCAAACCAGGAGTGAGGAGTGATGGGTGGCAAGATCGCTTCAGCCTCTGAACCACACTATGGCTTCATGTCTGCCCACTGTGCAAGCTTGCTTCCTGTCCCTGGCTCTGGCTTGTGTGCAGCTCCCATTGCAAAAGGCACTCGAGAAGCACTAGGCCATGAAGGGCTCCAGATGTGGGCCAGGAAGGTGGTATTCAGAATACACTCTACATTGGACAAGTCTTGTAGACACAAAGGAACTTTCAGAGACATGAATGGTCTCCTAAGGAAGCCATCAGGATTCAGGCCACAGCTCTCTCGTGCTCGCTCTCACTTTCCTCAGTAAAGGAGTGCCACCGTTGTTTGTGGCTGTGGACACCCAGGAGAATACCAGATGTCCCCTGCCTTGCTCTCCAGGACACAGGGACAAACCTGCAGGCAGAAAGTGCCTCTGTTCTGGGCAGCTGTGAGCCATCTGAGCTGCTGAGGAAGGGTGGGCAGGCTCAGGGAACTTGGTCTGCAGTGGCTGTTTCAAGGCATGGGGTTGTGCCAAGGAGAAGCAGCCAGCTGGCTGTGCTCACCGCTCCCTCCAGTCCCTCAGGAGAGAGATGAGCCCTGATGCAGGTGGGCCCCTTTGCAGGTGCAACCTAGCCCCATTCACCCCCAGCGGGTAGGATGTGATCCAGCCCCACTGGTCAGCATGGGCTCACATTCACAAACAGGGATCAACACGCGAAAGCACACAAGCCCAAACTGTCTGGTCATGCTGCAGGAGATGGACTCGTCTCACAATCACAAGCAACAGGGGAGACTTGCCCTGCCCATCTCAGACACCCACAATGCTTCCGAGTCTTCTCGGAAGCTCATCTCAGCACAGGGAGAAGCTCAAAACCAGGCACACAGGATGGGATCCGACGCATACACGGAGTCATGTGGGAGCCGCACAGACTCCTTCCCCAAATCGGCTCCTGGGTGGCATTTCGGGGCACAAGCACACATAACCCTTGCTGGTTTCAGACACACCCCACGAGATCCACTGAATTGCCAGGGCCTTGGAGACTGTGTCCTAAGAAGCTTCCTAGCAGCTGAAACCTGACCAAAGTGGGCCCCTCAATCCCATGCTTCTGGGAACAGGACCGTCAAAATGCCATTCTTCCTGGGCACAAGAGCAATGCTAGGATGCACCAAGAAGGCCAACATGGCCACGGAACAAACCTGCCCCATAACCCTGAGCCTCGCAAGAGAAACCAAGCCATCTGCAGCTGCCATGTGGCTCGGTGACTTCCTGAGGAGCTCAGAAGGCAGAGGCTATGAGACAACTGCAGGCCCTGGCCAGCCAGGGTGTTCTGGGTCCTGGGCTGTTGCTTGTCATTGGGCTCACTCCCCTCCCGCCCAGGAACACCCCCTCCCCTCCACTACCATGTTCTGGACCAGGATCAGAAACCTACTCCTGCCTCCCCTGTACCTCCCGACCACAGAGGCCCCCGCATGTCAACTCACGCACCAGAAAATGTGCCAGGATCCAGAGGCCCATGGGCCACAAAAATGGATTTCTAGCAGAGTGCTCACACAGCCTCAACGACACACAACCGTGGAGCAGGAGAGGATGCACCAGGGTCCAAGCACGTCTGAGGGCACACACAGGCCCTTGCAGCTTCTTTCTGAGGGCATTCCAGTTGGCCCATGGCTGTCACCCATGTGCCCTGGGAGAGCTGCTGCACTTCCCCAAAGCACTGATGGAACTCAGCCCATTTATCAGGAGAAAGAGCCTTTCCAGGCCACGTCACACAACGATAGTGAACATGAAAGCTACTTCTCAGACAGGTGGCTGACAGGCACCCTTCCGTGTCTCAGTCACAGAGGAAGGATGACATAAGTGCCCCTCAAACATGGGCTTGGCATCACATTGTGCGAGGAGCCCGAGCTCTTTGTCCATACCTGCATCCATGTAAAAATCAAGTTCAGTGTGGCCGGCCAAGTTTAAGGAAAAAGCAAAACAAGAAGGCACCTGAGTGCATTTGCATAACACAGCCCCGCTTGACATCTGGACACAGCCACACACAGTCTCTTACCCCCTACTCCCACCATCTCCTAAGTGGACATGCAGGAGGGCTGTGAAGCATGTCCCACTGGAAATTCCCTGGCATGGCACACTAGCAAAGGAGCGTGGGGACATGCAGATGGAGCCACGGACCATCTCAAGATGCTAAGGACAACTCGGTGTCACGTCTCACATGACGTAGCTGTGTCTCCAGATGGGACAGACCATGAGACAGATGCTAAGTCACCACACCCTTGCCACCCTGCTGAAACTCAGAGCACCGAGGACAGAAGCCATATGGGCTTGTACCAAGCTCATGTTCCCATCGACTCCCAGGACCTAGCATAGCTCCTTCTCCATACCTGACTGTGGTTCGGCAGCAGGTCCGGGACTCTGCAAGCTCGGTTCTGTGGAAGAACAAAGCAAATTCATCTCAGTAGAGGCACACACAACAGTCTCCCAGTCACATCAGAAAGCAGGAACCAGCCTGATGTCCACCCAGGCATCACTCTCAGCTCCTGTGGAACCCCTGTTCTCCCTGAGGCACCAGAAGGAGACCTTGAGGCAGAATCAAACCAGGAGTGAGGAGTGATGGGTGGCAAGATCGCTTCAGCCTCTGAACCACACTATGGCTTCATGTCTGCCCACTGTGCAAGCTTGCTTCCTGTCCCTGGCTCTGGCTTGTGTGCAGCTCCCATTGCAAAAGGCACTCGAGAAGCACTAGGCCATGAAGGGCTCCAGATGTGGGCCAGGAAGGTGGTATTCAGAATACACTCTACATTGGACAAGTCTTGTAGACACAAAGGAACTTTCAGAGACATGAATGGTCTCCTAAGGAAGCCATCAGGATTCAGGCCACAGCTCTCTCGTGCTCGCTCTCACTTTCCTCAGTAAAGGAGTGCCACCGTTGTTTGTGGCTGTGGACACCCAGGAGGATACCAGATGTCCCCTGCCTTGCTCTCCAGGACACAGGGACAAACCTGCAGGCAGAAAGTGCCTCTGTTCTGGGCAGCTGTGAGCCATCTGAGCTGCTGAGGAAGGGTGGGCAGGCTCAGGGAACTTGGTCTGCAGTGGCTGTTTCAAGGCATGGGGTTGTGCCAAGGAGAAGCAGCCAGCTGGCTGTGCTCACCGCTCCCTCCAGTCCCTCAGGAGAGAGATGAGCCCTGATGCAGGTGGGCCCCTTTGCAGGTGCAACCTAGCCCCATTCACCCCCAGCGGGTAGGATGTGATCCAGCCCCACTGGTCAGCATGGGCTCACATTCACAAACAGGGATCAACACGCGAAAGCACACAAGCCCAAACTGTCTGGTCATGCTGCAGGAGATGGACTCGTCTCACAATCACAAGCAACAGGGGAGACTTGCCCTGCCCATCTCAGACACCCACAATGCTTCCGAGTCTTCTCGGAAGCTCATCTCAGCACAGGGAGAAGCTCAAAACCAGGCACACAGGATGGGATCCGACGCATACACGGAGTCATGTGGGAGCCGCACAGACTCCTTCCCCAAATCGGCTCCTGGGTGGCATTTCGGGGCACAAGCACACATAACCCTTGCTGGTTTCAGACACACCCCACGAGATCCACTGAATTGCCAGGGCCTTGGAGACTGTGTCCTAAGAAGCTTCCTAGCAGCTGAAACCTGACCAAAGTGGGCCCCTCAATCCCATGCTTCTGGGAACAGGACCGTCAAAATGCCATTCTTCCTGGGCACAAGAGCAATGCTAGGATGCACCAAGAAGGCCAACATGGCCACGGAACAAACCTGCCCCATAACCCTGAGCCTCGCAAGAGAAACCAAGCCATCTGCAGCTGCCATGTGGCTCGGTGACTTCCTGAGGAGCTCAGAAGGCAGAGGCTATGAGACAACTGCAGGCCCTGGCCAGCCAGGGTGTTCTGGGTCCTGGGCTGTTGCTTGTCATTGGGCTCACTCCCCTCCCGCCCAGGAACACCCCCTCCCCTCCACTACCATGTTCTGGACCAGGATCAGAAACCTACTCCTGCCTCCCCTGTACCTCCCGACCACAGAGGCCCCCGCATGTCAACTCACGCACCAGAAAATGTGCCAGGATCCAGAGGCCCATGGGCCACAAAAATGGATTTCTAGCAGAGTGCTCACACAGCCTCAACGACACACAACCGTGGAGCAGGAGAGGATGCACCAGGGTCCAAGCACGTCTGAGGGCACACACAGGCCCTTGCAGCTTCTTTCTGAGGGCATTCCAGTTGGCCCATGGCTGTCACCCATGTGCCCTGGGAGAGCTGCTGCACTTC
>NW_024465532.1:0-10413 GCF_017591425.1 Ochotona curzoniae | reverse complement strand
TTTTTTTTTCCATATTGTTAGCTTCATATTCAAAGGGGGGTATTTAAGGGAGAAGCCCACCCAATTTCCCACCCTCCCCAGGTCCCGGATATAGGGCATGCTCTGAGGTTCTTGCTCAAGTGGTCTTGATATTGCAACAGTTATGAATCACTGTCAATCTTGCCACTCCAAGCACTATGAGATTTTTGAAAAATCCACTGATTGACATAGTCCATCATAGCTGAGATGGTTGGTTGACCTGTTCTGTCTTCTCTCTTTTCTTCGTTAGGGTTCTGAGTCCAGCATTTAGATTAGGAAGATCTCCAAAGAAACTTCTTGTATGTGCTAACAAGTACAGGGCCTGGCACCGTCCATCGCTCCAATCAGCTGGTGGTTACAATTCCTGGGTTGGTTCTGTTTTCACTCCCGACTTCCACTGGAACCAATGGGTGTTGCAGTCCAGCCTGGTTCTGCCCAGCACATACTTGGCCCTCACATAAACCAGCGGGAGCTGTAGCCTAGGTTGGAGCGACCCACAATAACCCCAACCAGGCCCACCCCCTACCCTGGTTTGCCAGTAAGTGTAGCAGTAATCCAATCAGTCCCACATCCCATTCCACCCCAGCCGCTGTCTTAGTTTTATGTCCTCCTGTGGAAGTGGTAACCCAAGAGGGATGAGCCCACTATTTCCCTCCCAGGCCTCTCCCACTCCCAGATTCCAGTTGATGCTGCCCAAACAAACCTCGCCCACTTTAATTTTGTTTGCACCAGTAGGAATAATCCGCCCAGCCTGGCTTTTCCCTGATCTAGTCCACATGAGGCGCACAGGTGTGGTAGCTCTGCCTAGTCTGGTCTACCCCCATCCCAGCCCATGCTCTCCTGTGGAAGTAGCTGTCCAGCAAAGGAACCCTCCCTTATTCCCCTGCCAGCTCTGCCCACTTCCTTTCTTGTTCTCAGGCTGGCTGGGCGCTGCGGTCCCTTCTGGTACAGGCAACCTCACCTCGGCATTCCATAATGTGCACTAGTCTTTGTTGCGACCGACCCTGGGTCGACCCACACTGGTGCCTGGATTTGCCAGTGGATGATGTGGACAGATTCAGCCTGGTCTTGCCCCCACGTCTGCCAATTGTATGCCAGTGGGTAGTTTTCCATGGCTTTTTCTGGGCTGTTTCCTATCATGTTTCTTGCGTTTACCTGCTGGGTCTGTGTCCTGCCAGAGGAGTTGCCCAGGCTCCTCCATCAGAACCTCTCCCAATGCCAGGTTTCACGCTTACCAGTGGGTCCATGAGCCAACCCTACTCAGTCCACCTCCTGTCATAGCAGGAACTGTGGCTTTTCCTGACTGGCCTTCAACCCAATCTGGTTCTTGCTGTTGGATGTTCCAGCCCAGCCATGGTTTGTCCATACCCACGTATGGCTCACACATGGCTCAGTAGGGGTTTGAGACCCTGCCTAGTCCATCCCACATCTGCCCTGGTCCTCCAGAACACCAGGGGGAGTCGGGGTCCGGCCCAGTTCGGTGCATCCAATCCCAGTCCACACTTGTGCCAAGGGAGACTACAACTGTTTCCAGATCAGAACGCAGCCCCCTTCCAGGCCACGCGCCTCTTGGTGGGAACCTCAGCACAGCTAGGGTTGTCCCCTTTGCTCCCCAACCGGGTCCGTTCCCAGCCATAGATCACATGCCTGCCAATGGATGCTCTGACTCAGCTTGGCACAGCCCCTCCCCTGTCCCGAACTCTGCCTTAGACACTGTGGCTTAGCGTCCCAGGCTCTCACAAACCAGCAGGTACAAGAGCCTAGCTCGGCATGACCTCTGCTCCCTCCTGGTTTCTAGTTTTACTTGTGGGCTAAGGTTTGCTCAGTCGTGCCTAATCTACTCTGTTCCATTACCAGTTGACACATTGGCCAGCTGTTGGAGCTACTTGTGCAGGACAAGCCCCAAGCCATAGCTTCTGCATGACTGGAATTTGGTGCTCAGCATTATTAGTGATTACAAGTTTTGCTAAGGAAGAGTTACTGCCTGTTTCAGGTCCAAGAAGCACAATGGGTTCAACCTGGAGCTAATTAAGCAGCAACTCAAAAAACCAAATCCCCAGAGCTCCCGGGCCGGGCGGCCAGCAGGCGGAGCCTGGCACCAATGGTGCATTGGCCGCCCGGGGAGGACGGCTCACCATGTGCCCATGGCGGCCGTCCGGGATCCAGGCATGAGACGCCCCGTCCTGAGACCCACCAGCAGCCTCCTGGCAGCTGGAGGTTTAAATAACCCAGGCCCAAGGTCGCGCCCCTCCCAAATCCCATTCACCGCCCCATGAAGGCGGTGGGTGGGCCCCGGACCTGCCCAGTCCCGGAGGCCTCCCCCCCTCGGTCTACTCACCCCGAAGGAAGCGGCCCCCGAAACCCAGCAGGCCCGGGGAGGACGGCTCACCATGTGCCCATGGCGGCCGTCCGGGATCCAGGCATGAGACGCCCCGTCCTGAGACCCACCAGCAGCCTCCTGGCAGCTGGAGGTTTAAATAACCCAGGCCCAAGGTCGCGCCCCTCCCAAATCCCATTCACCGCCCCATGAAGGCGGCGGGTGGGCCCCGGACCTGCCCAGTCCCGGAGGCCTCCCCCCCTCGGTCTACTCACCCCGAAGGAAGCGGCCCCCGAAACCCAGCAGGCCCGGGGAGGACGGCTCACCATGTGCCCATGGCGGCTGTCCGGGATCCAGGCATGAGACGCCCCGTCCTGAGACCCCTTTATGTAATTGTTTTCTAAACAAAATAAGATTATTTGAAATCTAATTCCTTTGTCATTCAGATATGTTCATAGCAATTATTAAGATACTGTACTAAGAAGGAAATTCATACAAAATGTATATTTGTATTTTACAACAATAATTTTTAAGTATGAAATTACTTAATGGTAGTACATTTATATTTATATTAACTGTTGTGGATATGAAAGCCAGAATAGTTCTCACTTGTGTATATGAAAAATGTTGCCACATACTCATGATTTTAAAATTTTCTTCTTCTCGTGTTTTGAATAGTTCTATGGTGTTAAGACTATACCCACTACAAAATGGGGAAAGGATTATAAAACACTTACAGATTGACAGAACTACCTAGGTGCAGTAGGTCTCTGGTTCCAAAGATTTGCTCACATGCTGTCAACGAAGAATTCTTTACTGCAAAGCAATTGCTTGTGGTTTCTAGCTCGAAAAGGAGGCATGGAATCCCACCAGTGTCATCGTGAGATAGCCAGTGCTATTGTTGAGGCAGAAGCAATTTGGAAAGACAGTGGGAATGTTGTCATATGTGTCACTAGCATCCAAAACTTAATAGAGCCATCTTTTGATGTTGCTGGGGCTATTATATGCTGCCTGCATCTGAGTTGCCTGAAAATCCAATGCATACATTTGGTTCCTCCAGGGGCGTAATGCCACTTTGCCATGGAGATCTTTTGTTATTATTAATTAGAGGAGATAGGGCTCTGGTAATAGAATTTAAATGGTATTTGCTTTGCTAATTTTACACAAGGTATTATAAAGCTGAATGAATAGGCATATAGCTATTACCACACTGGCCCCCTATACTTCATATGGCATTGGTGTCGAGTGATGATGTATGTGGCTGTTTCTCATAATTCAGAATCTTTTTGCTATCCTAGGCAATTATTTTCTGGGAATTCTGCCTAATTTTTGAACTTGAATGTTAGCAAATATGAACCTTCAGTGAATATTACGTAAGAGGCACTGACTGTGGGGCACAGTGCATAGAAGAGTGGTAGCTGCGTTTGGTCTTTGTGGCTACATCATCCAAACTGGGCAGAACAGAAAAGTGTTTTTCACCCTCCATTTCCTTGGTAGCTTATTTTCTGTGGTATATTTATAATGAATTGTTGCATTTCTCCTTTCAAAGAAAATGGAATCAATCATCTTTCAGAGAAGTGTTTGCTTTCTCTCCCCTTCCCATTCTATAGAGATCCCCACTTAATAGTCTTTTGGGTTCCCTTTGATTTATTGCCAATAACTACCCTGCATGCCCTGCTGTGTTTGCTGCATAGCCCGGGAGCAGGTTATTTATTCAAACTTTTCCTCTTCTGTCTTCCAGAAAGTTGCTGTTTCTTGCATTTGGCACCTGTCTGGGATGTGTTTGACTCCTTAGCTAAGCATTTAGTCTGTGAGCTGATCTGTCCTTTGCTGCCTGTCCCTCTCTTCAATCGGACACGTGCTTCACTCTGCCCAGTTGAGCCTCAGGGCCAGGCTCTTGGTTGCCAATCTTTGTTTCAGCTTGTTGGAAAGATACTGCCTGTCCCAAATATTAGGGTGACTTTATAACATTATTCTTGGATCAGGTCTGGTTCCTTAATTTCTTAGTTTAGCCTGTTGAACATATTCATGAAATTAAGAGGCCCTACCCAGGTTCTCCTCTCACTGTAATGCTCTTCCTGTGTTTTGTGGTTTGGCGTTCACAAGGTGTGTTGTCTATGCAGAGGGAAATGCCTCATCTTTTACCTCATGGCACTTCTGTTAGATGCTGGCTTGGGACTAGCTGGACCCCTAGCCCAATACATCCAGTCTATGGGTTTGATTAGAGCACTGTCTGCCAGAGGTAGGAATACTTAACCTTCTGTGATGGAGGTACAACAGAAAAGTTAACTCTCATTTAAAAATGTATAATGGGCTTGCACATCATAAAGTGAGTCCTTCTATGACTCAGCTTTACAGTGTTACTGGTTTTAACTCTTGATTGCAAATATCAGTGTTTTCCAGCTCTAGTGTGCCTGCACTCCTCTCCTCTCCTCTCTCCTCCCCTCCCTTCCCCTCCCCTTCTCTCCTCTTCTCTTCTCTCCCCTCCCCTCCCCTCCCCTCCCCTCCCCTCCCCTCCCCTCCCCTCCCCTCCCCTCCCCTCCCCTCCCCTCCCCTCCCCTCCCTTCCCCTCCCCTCCCCTCCCTTCCCCTCCCCTCCCCTTCTCTCCTCTCCTCTCCTCTCCTCTCCTCTCCTCTCTTTACCTTGCCTCGTCTCTTCTCCTTTTCCTTCTTCTCTCTCTCTCTGTGTAGTTCTTCCTTTCAAACAGATGGATAAATAGACAATGTCAAAAAGAGAGAGATCTATTTATTAGATATTTATCTATCCATCAGAGATTAGAGAAATATGTACTGTAAATGTGGAAATTGTGGGGTTTTTTTCTTTAATGGAAAGTAAGGAGTACATTTGGAAGTGCTTAGAAGGAAGTCCACTTGCTAGGAAAGTTGTACTCATTAATGGGTGAATGAGAAAACTGTTAAAAACTTAATAACAGCCAAACCCTATAAGGATCTGTACTCTTTTAGGTGAATCAGTTACTTTTCAGGCAGTTCAGACCAGAGCAGCAGGAGGCCCAGCCAGGTGCTCCTGACTCGGAGTCCTGTCTTCCTCCTCAATGTCAGGCTGGGAATAGCGTCAGGGCCTGGGGTGGCTGAGGCTTTCCTTGGGCTGCAGATGACTTACGTTGGCAGTAATCATATTCAACTTGCTGCTTTGGAGCAGTGCCTCTGTGGATCTGGCAAAGCTTGACTGGCTTAGGGTATCAGAGCAGATGGGCAAGGGAAATGCCCAGAACAGGAGCCTGTCTTTATATCTTCCTCTTGGGACATGGCCAACCCCTCATTCACTATGTTAATAGTGAACAGTGAATAGTGTAGGCATCCATCAGGTGTTTTGAATATGTGAAGAAGAAGGCAATGGGGAAAGTTAGGAAGGTCCAAGGGGAATAGGCAAAGAACCCAAGTAGGGAAGACAGGCCACGGCGAAACAGGCGGGGCAGAGTGGTCGGCTTGGGCTGAGGGAGTCAGCCTAGCTCCCAGCTGAGACCACTAGCATTTTGAGACATGTAGTCCGTGGTGTTGAACTCTGAAAGAAAGACTTTTGAAAGAATAGATCTGCTTTTCAACTGTTTCGTATCGATTATTACTTGAAAAAAAGTTTACTTTCTTTATTTAACTTCACTGATAGATTATAAATTTCAAAAGCAAAGTGTAGGAGAGAGTTCTCACATCAGTTTGAACATCCTAGAAGAAAGTTCTCCCATTCTGTAGTCTACAGAATAAGAAATCATTCCTTTGAAGACATCAGTGTAGTTGTCAGTAGACTGGTTTCCCTCAGAGGGAGAGGCAGTTTTGAGGTGCTCTGCTTTAATGCTTGCCTTTTGCTTTTTTGATGATGAGAAAGGCAATGTAAAGACAGAGAGCGATGTTTCTCATTCCTATTTATAAGAAGGCATAAGATGAGTGACAAAGTTTCATCCCAGATCGATTTAATGACCCTACTGTAGAGTGCTCGCTGGGGAGTAAGAGGCGCTTCTAGCTATTGAAAAATAATGAATCAAATAAGAGTTAAAACACACAGTCACTTGGGAGATATTTCACTATTTGGAAAATTGAACACAGGAACTCCGTGTGCTCACACTTTGGTATGCCCTCTTCTTCATATTCATGAGATGACAAAATCTCCTTCCATTTGGGGAGACGTGAAAGACTTGCTTATGCAATGACCCTCTACTCTCATCTTCAATCCTGGGAGGGAAAAAATGGGTGTTGTCCACATCTTCTCCACACTGTGCCAGCCCCCAGAGTGGAGTGTTAAGGGAAGGTTGGCTTTGTGGTGGGGCCTCGTGGCTTTCTTATGGAACCCCAGGGTCGGTGGGGCTAGAGTTGGAAGATGATCCAGAGACAATTATTTGTTCCTGCGTTCACAAACAGGTATGGCGTATGTCTGTTCTGGACACTTTTGTCAATGCCAGAACATGCCAATGAGCAGAAGCCAGTTCTCACATAGTGCTCTTCAGCAAGCTCAACAGCAGCAGTGGCTTGGCTGTCACAATGGGCAATTTATGGTACAGGAACTTGGGAGACCTGGGAGGGCGCCCCGGCTTACTTTGGGAGTCCCAAGATACTCCCAGAAAGAAGATGGGGCTGTAGCCAGGGGCTCATAGAGACTAAATCCTGCCCAGGATGGAGATAGCAGTGTGCTTTGCAACAGTCCAGCTCCTGGCCTGGCTCCACTGAGCCTGACCAGCTCCCTGTTTTAGAAGGCCATTCAGGAACGTGGATCCTAAAAAGCAGCAAGGCACTAGCTGCCCGGGGGGAAAGAGAGAGAGAGAGAGAGAGAGAGAGAGAGAGAGAGAGAGAGAGATCCTCATGGAGATGATTGAGTTCTCACATCTCTGAGGTCTTGGATCTTCAACGAGTCTGCTGGGTGCATGGAAGCCAGTCTCTCATTTACTTAATTTTCCTGCTATTTCCTGCAGAGTTTGCCACACATCAGTCACTGTGCAGGCAGTTGGGAGATCAAGATGAGCAAAGCACAAAACCATGACTCTGTCCTACTGAAGATGATGGCAGGGTAGCGCAATGGAATTTGGTATATAGCTTAACATAGTATAATGTGGTATAATTCCATGTAATGTAGTAATCTGGAGTGGTTAAATGCTGTGAGAAATGAGAAGGGCTGTGATAGGAAGGAGAGCTATTTCAATTGAATTGTTCAGACAAGACTTTAGGCAGTAGCACTGGAGCACACCCTCGTACGAGGTGGCCAAACTGCAAGAGGGGTGAGGAAGTGGATGTCCTGTCCTTGCAAGCCTTAGAGACCAGGGAGAAGCCTGTGTGACCAAGGCTTGGTATTGCTGAGGACTGGTCCTTACAGGGCCTGGGAGGCAAGGCCCTTTAGGGTATGAGCAGGTAGTGACTAACCCGTTCTGTATGTGGAGGGGCCCCATGGCAACTGAGCACAATGCACCACGGGTCCAGGATGTTCATGAACCCAACACAGCAGCAGTGTGGGCAGAAGGTGCTGGTGACGGAGTGTAACCCAGATGGAGCAAACCCTCACAACAGCACGGATGGTGCAGCCAGGGGCTGAATTGGAAACCCAGAGAACTGTGTGGAAGAGAGGCGGGGAGGGGGACTCATCTCCCAGGGCCCAAGGAGAGACCCTGCATTCCAGGAGCACATCAGTAATAGCTGAGGGGAGCCTTGTCTTCCAGAGAGTGGATGCCCACCGGCCACTGCCTCTGGAAGGTTTGAGGTGGGGAACTCCACCCCATTGCTCCTTTCCAAACAGCCAGGTAATTGCTTCTGGCGTCTTGACAAGCCTCTGCTGCTGTGGAGGTCAGAGCTGTCGGTGTGGAAGATCCGTGCTAATCTTCCCAGCTGGAGAGGACCTGGGTGGTTGATAGTTCTGTAATTAGAAATTGCAGAAGCTGGTTTTCATTGTGGCTTTACCCTGAGTCAAGCATATGAAGTTCTTTCATTTGTCATCATTTGCAGGGTTACCTGTGTAGAACTGGAAATGAGGGAATGGTAGGGAAAGTACATACTGGGAAACTGTTTTGTTCAATATTCACTCTTCTGAATTCATTTTTATACGAAAGGAGTTCATGCATTAAAAAAATCATTTCCAGTGGGAGGGACACATTCTCACTTGCAAATGAGCGAGTGTTGATCCCTCAGGCTCCAGAGAACACCAGCTCCCTTTGACTGTGCCTGACATTATTGCTTGAGAGAGTAGCTCTTGTGACATACTTAAGTACACATTTATTTAGAAATCACTCTATGAGGGAGGGCAGGGGACCTGAGAGGCCTCAAGTTTCCTCCCTGTGCTCAAGAGAGCCACAGCTGAGTGTCTGCGACGCCTGTGGTTGGCTGTCACAGCCACGTATTTGCCACAAGGAACCACGACTAGGGCACTGTTAGTGTGGGCAGGGATTTGGGGTAGTGTGGGCCAATGGATGCCCTACAAATAAAGCAGTGACATTAGGTGCTAAAACTTGTATGACCCACTTAGGGAGGAAAAAAATCAGTGAGAGGAGCTGGCTTTGTAATGCAGTAGATTAAGCCAAAGCCAGTGACGCCAACATACTATATGAGTGCCAGTTCAAGTCTTGGCTGCTCCACGTTCGGTCCAGCAACTTGTTGCTGTGCCTGAGAAAACAGAGGGATGGCCTAAACTCTTGAGCGCTTACTATTCTGTGGGAAATCCATATGACATTCCTGGCTCCTGGCTTTGGTCTGGCCCAATCTTACATCCGTTCTAGAGAGTGAACCATGAATGGAAGATATCTGTGTACGTGTATCTCTTCCTTCTCTTGAACTCTGCCTTTCAAATAGCAAGTGAATGTTTAAAATAGAATGAAGGGCTGTGTAAAATGCATATGTGGTTCTCTAAAGGCTTTTAAGAATATGCCTGAAGAAGGGTGGCCCAAGGCCCATCAGAAGCATCAGCCAATCATTGACTCTCTGTCCTAGAAGGCTTCCAAGGGATATTTGTCTGGCATCTTTCCATTAGGTACCTCCAGGATCCTCATGGAGGAACCAAAATGAAAGGTTCTGGTATGGGTGTGCCTAGAGGGCTGGGGGTGGGTGTGGAAATAAGAGATCCCCTGTAACACAGGGCACAGATTTGAACCCATTGCCTTCACCCACCCAGAGTGTGGATGCAAATCAGAGCTGAGCACCCCTGCTCCTTGCCCTTTAAGGAGGAGTCTGAGCATATTCGTATAGCTGCCTTCATGGTTGAGCCTGTTTTCCAGGTGTTACTCAAGAATGCCTCCTGCTGCCTTGCCTCTCTCATTTCTCTCAATAATCTAGAAGTTCAGATGCTTTTCTCAGGCCAGTATCTGGGGGAATCTAAGCCACAGGGCATTCACACAAGCTGGGAAGCTCCTGGTGACAAGTCTAAGCGTACCAGATCTGAAGCATTTGGAAGACTTCATTTGCCTGCTGTGTTGAGACAAGACTGTGTGTTTGGGGTGTGAGAGAGGAAAGCAAGGACAGACTCAGGGAGGCAGCTCTTGGCAGCAGTCCTGATGTGAGGAGATCCTGGTTTCCTGTGCAGGGCGGTGTGGAGCTGCTCAGAATTGGGGCGCAGTTGAAGCTTTAGTTGACATAGATTGCAGAGTGTGTGTGTTGGGTGAGGGAAGCACAAGTCAAGAAGAGCATATCAGTCAGAACACAGCGTTGCCATTAATGAGAAGGGGGAAGCAGGCTTTTCAGGGATGAGAAGAAGTTGATGTGCAGCAAGCTAAGCATGATATTAGACTCCCAGGCACTAGTTAAATATATGTATATATAAAACAAACTTCTATGGTTCAGGGGAGAGACCTCACTGAAGTCATAAATTTCAGTTAGCCGTTCCAACTCTGCCAGCACCCTTGGAGAATATGGCCAGGAGTTTCGTGGTTTTGCCCTTACAACTCATCTCCTTCCCTCCATTCTTTGTTTCTTTGCCTCCGTTCTTCCTTCCCTCTGCAAATAGTCCAGTGCCAGGTCCCATGTGAGGTGTCAAGATTTCAAAAGTGCACCATGAGGACGCTGCTGGCGGAGTTTGTGAGCCTTGGTGTTGTGAAAGACATGGAAACCTGCCCCACACAGCAGGACTCTGACTCAGTCTGAAAGTCAGAGAGGGTT
>NW_024465531.1:0-7568 GCF_017591425.1 Ochotona curzoniae | reverse complement strand
TTCATGTCCTGGCTGTTCCGATTCTCACCCACTTTCCTGCTTATGCCCTGGGAAAGTAGCAGAGGATGACCCAAGTCCTTGAGCTCCTTTACCCATACTGATCATCTGGAAGAAGCTCCTGGCTCCTGTCCCAGCTTCAGCTCAGCTCAACTGTAGCTGTTGAGGTCATATAAAGAGTGAACCAGCAGATGAAAGATCTTCCCCTTTCTGTCTCTCCTTCTCTTAGTAAATATGCCTTTCAATAAAGGCAAATATATAAAAAGTAATAATTCTTGAAAAAAGAAAAAACTTTCAAGCCAGAATATTGTACCCCACAAAGTTCTCCTTTAAAAATCAAGGTGGGAAAAAAGAAGATGGCCGACGTAGGAGGAAGGCTGTGAGGGAGCGTCCAGTGAAAGAGGGATAGAAAGTTACAGAAGCAGCAAAGAGGAACAGCAGGGAATCGCAGGGAGAGGTCCGTGAGGCTCCCTGGGACAGTGTGGAGCCAAAAAGATCCACACAACTCGGAAGAACAGCGAGAACGGAGCAGGGCAAAGGTAGAGAAACCGACATCCCACTCCAGACCTGCTGAGTCACTTTTGAAAACAGCCTGACGGGAGACGCGGACAGCCCAGAGGCGGGGAGATCAGGCGGATCGTCGCTGGCGGGAGGCGGAGGCAGACTGCAGCGGCCGGACGTTTGGTGAGCCGGGGGGTTGACGTGGCAGCCTCCGCATTCCTTGACCCCTACTGAGGCTCCAGCCTCTGAGAACGCGGGGCAGACAGACTGAAACTGTTGGGTTTGTGCCTTGGGAACTACGTACAGTGGTGTTGGTGGCTGAGGGGGCCCCAGGAAGGCGCCTCGGATGTTCCTACACTGAGGGGGCCAGTGCGTCTCAGTGCGCAGAGGCTGCTGGCGAGGATCTGGAGTCCTCCACATCCTGCCTGGTGGAAGCGCGATAACATCAGGTAGACCCTGGTCGCTGCGCCGAGCGGACTAGGTGGCCCCGCCTGCAGCAGCCGCCTCCACAGCGCAGGTGTCAGGTGTCAGGAGAGCTCCCAGTTTTGGGAAGTGTAGCGCTGTGTGTCCCCGACACGCAGGTACCACTCCCATAGGGTGAACTGCTCACCCCTCGCCTCCCACCCCGCAGTTCTGAGCGTGAGCGACCCACCAGGAGAGCCCTGAAAACTCCTGCACCACACTGACAAGGTGCGAACCTGCCGTGAAATTATAACAGGGCGCCTGGGCCACTCCTCCGCTAAGGGCCTGTGTGGGGGAGCCACACAGGAGCAGGGGCTCTGAACACCCACACACCACGAGTGGTGGATTCACTGCACAAGAGCCACGCCTGGAAAGTGCCTCACCCACAGTCCCGTGTGTGGGAGACGCACCAGGTGGGCTCTGAAAAACCTTGCAGTCCCTGACACGGAGAACGCAGGGAGAAAGCACATAAAACCTTCTAAGTCCTGTGGATTCCCGTGCAGGGGGCACACCCAGAGAGCGCCTCCATCCCTCCACGCCCTGGGGTGTCACACCTGTAGAAGAGGTGCCCAGAGTGTGCCTGGAATCCACTGGGCCCCCAAGGTGGTGCTCTACAGCCCCGGGCCCTGAGAACGCACCAACGGTGCCTTGAAAATTACCACGCTCGGCAACACCACGCCTGCAGGCTCCAATCTCTACAGGAAAGCCATCCCTGACAGCCCCTCAACACACGGGTTCATTTGCCCCACCAGAATTCACCAACGCAATGGGAAAAACCACCAGAAAGAGCTGTGCTCCAGATGAAAGAGCCAGCACCCCACCAAACATGGGCCAAAAGCCATTATCAATATCGGCGATGCGAGATGAAGACATGGACGTGTTACCAGCAAAGGAATTGATGAAAATAATGCTAAAATTTCTCAGAGACGTGGACACAAAGCTGGAAGACTACCAGAACCGCATAATCACCGAAATACAACAAATCAAAACCAAACTGGATGCCCAAGAGAATAAAATTGAAAGCCTCATCAACAGAATAAATGCGGCAGAGGAAAGGATCTCTGAAACAGAAGACACACAAAATGAAAGTGCCCAGCGAATTAAACAGCTGGAGACAAACCTCAGCAAAACTAATAAAATGATGCAAGAGATGAAGGATTACCTTAGAAAACTGAATATTCGGATCATCGGCCTCCCTGAGGGAGTAGAAAGAGAATCTGGGATGCAAGCAGTGCTTGATGAAATTATACAGGAAAACTTCCAAAACACTTGGAACACGAATCCACCCCGCATACAGGATGGACAGAGAACTCCCAACAGACATGATCCAAAGAGATCTTCACCCAGACACACGGTGCTCAGGTTCTACTCCAATGAAGACAAAGAAGGAATCCTGAGACAAGTACGAAGTAGAGAAAAGATCACATACAGGGGAAAACCCATCAGAATCACTGCTGACTTCTCCGAAGAGACCCTACAAGCAAGGAGAGAATGGACAAAGATCTTCCAAGTCCTGAAACAAAACAACTGTCAACCAAAAATAATCTACCCAGCAAAGATCTCATTTGTATATGAGAACGAAATCAGATACTTCAATAGCAAAGAAAAACTAGAAGAATATGTCTACACAAAACCAGCTCTGCAAAGTCTCCTTAGAAATGCACTAGTCCCGGACAAAAAGGAGGCAAATCACAAACAAAGCTGGCAAATAAGAAGGTCTCCAAACTAAAAGTTGCACAAACAAGACAACTACATAGGCAACAACACACACACAACACAATCACATGGCAGGGCAAAATTGCAAACTCTCAATTTTAACTCTCAACACAAATGGCCTAAATTCACCAATCAAAAGACAGAGATTAATAGAATGGATCATCAAACAAGACCCAACCATCTGTTGCCTACAAGAAACGCATCTAACCAGAAAGGATGCAAAGAAACTGAAAGTGAAGGGATGGAAAAAGATATTTCACGCCAATAGACGAGAAAAAAAAGCTGGGGTAGCTATCCTAATTTCAGACGAAATAGATTTCATTCTAACTAATATCAAAAGAGACAGGGAAGGCCATTTTATACTGGTGAAAGGAATGATCCATCAAGAAGCAATCACCATCATTAATGTTTATGCACCGAATCTTAATGCACCTAGTTACGTAAAGCAATTACTTACAGACTTAAAGGAAGACATAGACACCCGCACAATTCTTGTAGGCGATCTCAACACACCTCTAACAACAATGGACCGGTCTACGAAACAAAAACTCAACAAAGAAACAACAGAGCTCACACAAACAATAGAACAACTAGACTTAGTAGACATATACAGAACTTTTTATCCTAAGGCCACAGACTATACATTCTTCTCAGCGGTGCATGGCACCTTCTCCAGAATCGATCACATGATAGGACATAAAGCGAATCTAAACAACTTCCAAAACATTAGTATCATACCATGTACCCTCTCAGACCACCATGGGATGAAACTGGAAATCAACAACTCAAAACTCCCCAGGAAGTATAGGCACTCTTGGAAATTGAACAATATGCTATTAAACGAACAATGGGTCAGAGAAGAAATTAAAGATGAGATCAAAAAATTCATGGAAACCAATGAAAACTCTGATACAACATTCCAAAACTTGTGGGACACCGCCAAAGCAGTGCTAAGAGGTAGATTCATTGCAATCGGAGCGCATGTCAAGGCCCAAGAAAGACGCCAAATACAGGAACTAACCACACACCTCCAGGATCTGGAAAAACAGCAGCAGAAGAGTCCCACGCACAATAGGAAACAAGAAATCATCAAAACAAGGGAGGAGATAAACCAAATAGAAATCAAAAAAACTATACATAAAATCAACAAATCAAAAAGTTGGTTTTTTGAGAAAATAAACAAAATAGACACTCCACTGGCCCGATTGACCAAAAAAAAAACAAGAGAAAGTGAGAATCAATAGCATTAAAGATGAAAAAGGCAACATAACAACAGACACTGCAATCATTAAGAAAATAATTAGAAATTACTACAAAGAACTGTACTCCCACAAATTTGAGGACCACCAAGAAATAGAAAAGTTCTTGGACTCCCACCACTTACCAAAACTCAGTCCGGAGGCAACTGCAGAATTAAATAAACCCATAACCGAGGTAGAGATTGAAACAGTCATCAAGGATCTCCCAACGAAAAAAAGCCCAGGCCCAGACGGCTTCACTACAGAATTCTACAAAACATTCCGAACAGAACTAACCCCAATCCTCTACAAGCTCTTCAAAACAATAGAGGAGGAAGCAACCCTCCCAAACTCATTCTATGAAGCCAACATCACCTTAATCCCAAAACCGGACAGAGAACCATCAGAGAAGGAAAACTACAGACCTATCTCTCTGATGAACATTGATGCTAAAATTCTCAACAAAATCCTAGCCAATAGAATTCAAAAAATCATCAGACAGATCATTCATCCGGATCAAGTAGGATTCATCCCTGGAATGCAGGGATGGTTCAACATTCGGAAATCCATAAATGTTATAAACCATATCCAAAAACTGCAAAACAAGAACCACATAATAGTTTCAATAGATGCAGAAAAAGCTTTCGACAAAATCCAACACCTCTTCATGCTAAAAACTCTAGCCAAAGTAGGCATAGATGGGAAAATCCACAACATAATTAAAGCAATTTATGAAAAACCCAACGCCAGTATCATACTGAATGGAGAAAAGCTAGAACCCTTCCCACTGAGATCTGGAACAAGACAAGGGTGCCCGCTATCACCACTGCTATTCAACATAGTCCTAGAGGTACTTGCAGAGGCCATAAGACAAGAAAAAGAAATCAAAGGCATACGTATAGGAAACGAAGAAGTCAAGCTTTCACTATATGCAGATGACATAATCCTATACATAGAAAAACCAGGAGACTCAATACAGAAACTGCTAGAACTTATACGAGAGTTTGGCAGAGTGGCAGGGTACAAAATTAACGAACGAAAATCAACAGCCATAGTGTACGCAAATAACACCAAGATGGAAGAAGATCTAACCAACAGGATACCATTCAAAATAGCAGAGAGAAGTATGAAGTATTTGGGAATCAATCTAACCAAAAGCGTAGGAGACCTATTCGAAGAAAACTACAAACTATTTAAAAAGGAAATTGAACAAGACCTCAAAAGATGGAATAACATCCCGTGCTCCTGGATAGGCAAAATCAATATCATTAAAATGTCTATACTACCACAAGCAATATACATTTTCAACGCAATTCCAATCAAATTGCCCAAAACATTCTTCACGGAACTGGATACAATGATTCAAAAGTTCATCTGGAAACACAAAAAACCACGAATAGCTAGAACCATCCTGAAAAATAAGAGGTTAGCAGGGGGAATCACAATCCCAGACCTCTGGACATACTATAGAGCAGTGGTTATCAAAACAGCCTGGTACTGGCACAAAGACAGAAAGGAAGATCAATGGAATAGAATAGAAGCACCAAAAGGGAACCCACACAAATACAGCCAATTAATCTTTGACAAAAAGACCAATGATAGCTCAAGCAAGTGGGAAGGCCTCTTTAGTAAATGTTGTTGGGACAACTGGCTGATAGCCTGTAGAAACAAAAGGATAGACCCACATCTATCACCATACACTAAGATCCAATCTACATGGATAAAAGACCTAAACCTACATCCAGAAACCTTCAAACTCTTGCAAGAAAATGTAGGAAATACCCTGCAAGACCTAGGAGTAGGTTCCGACTTTCTAAGAAGGACACCAAAAGCAACAGCAGTTGAGAACAGAATAAACAAATGGGACCTCATCAAACTAAGAAGCTTCTGTACAGCAAGGGAAACAATCAACAAAGTAAAAAAGCAACCCACAGAGTGGGAGAAGATCTTTGCACACGATATAGGCGATAGGGGGCTAATTTCCAGGATATACAAAGAACTTCAAAACAACCAAAAAACCAAAACAAACAAGCCACTCAAGAAATGGGCAAGGGAAATGGGCAAACATTTCACAAAGGAACAAGTCCAAATGGCAAACAAACATATGAAAAAATGTTCCAGCTCCCTAGCAATAAGGGAAATCCAAATTAAAACATCGATGAGGTACCACCTAACACCAGTAAGATTGGCCCACATAATCAAGAACACCAACGACGCTTGCTGGCGAGGATGCGGGGAAAAGGGAACCCTACTCCACTGCTGGTGGAGCTGCAAATTGGTACAGCCTTTATGGAAATCAGTCTGGAGAACACTCAAACAACTCGGAATCTGCATGCCATATGACCCAGCAATAGCACTCCTAGGAATATATCCAAAACACCTGTTTTACGACAAACCAACATGCATCCCTATGTTCATTGCAGCACAATCAGTAATTGCAAAAACATGGAAGCAACCGAAATGCCCATCAATAGAAGATTGGATAAGAAAGCTTTGGTTCATCTACTCCATGGAATACTACTCAGCTATTAAAAAAAACAAAATGCAGTTCTTTGTGGCTAAATGGGCACAACTGGAAACTATAATGCTAAGGGAAATGAGCGAATCCCAAAAGATTAGATACCACATGTTTGCCTTGATTTAACCTGTAATTTATTGTTTGGTTGTTTGTTATTTTTTGAACGTGTCATTGATGCTGTCTCAACCCAGATGTTTCGAAGAATGGAACTTGCATTATTTTTAACATATTGTTTACCCAATACAATGTCAATTAATTCCATAATGTTGTATATTGATACTGAGGCCTTGTTGAGGCTTTTAACCGACCGGATCTTTACTCTGTTAGACCTATCTTCAGACCATAGAAGGTCTCCCCAGGAGGCCACTGAACTTATCTGGACAATAAGACGCTGAACTTTATGCTAGGCATGTGTTTGCAAGCAATGAATCTCAACTGAACTTGAACTATGGTTATGCAGCAAGGTGGAGGAATCCACCATGGGGGGAGGGGTATGGGGAGGGGTGGGGGGAATCCCCAGTGCCTATAAAACTGTACTACATAATACAGTGTAAGCAACAATAAAAAAAAAAAAAATCAAGGTGGAACCTCAGAGCATGCCCTACACCCGGGACTTGGGGAGGGTGGGAAATTGGGTGGGCCTTCTCCCTTAATACCCCCCTTTAAATATGAAGGTAACAATATGGAAAACGTACTAGTATTATCCACTTTCCTGTTGCCCTTGAACCTTCTTACTCTAACTAAGTATGTAAAGAATGTCAAAATAAATTTTATTAATAAAAAAATATATATAAAAAAAAAAATCAAGGTGGGGCCCGGAGCGGTGGCTCAGTGGTTAAGGTCCTCGCCTTGCACGCCCGGGATCCCATATAGGCGCCGGTTCTAATCCCGGCAGCCCCGCTTCCCATCCAGCTCCCTGCCTGTGGCCCGGGAAAGCAGTCAAGGACAGCCCAAAGCTTTGGGACCCTGCACCCGCGTGGGAGACCCAGAAGAGGCTCCTGGCTTCAGATCGGCATAGCATCGGCCGTTGCGCTCACTTGGGGAGTGAATCATCGGATGGAAGATCTTCCTCTTTGTCTCTCCTCTCTGTATATCCGCCTTTCCAATAAAAAAGTAATAAAAATAAATCTTTTTAA
>NW_024465530.1:0-2136 GCF_017591425.1 Ochotona curzoniae | reverse complement strand
AGAAGTATTACTGAGAATAACTAGGAAAGAGGAAGAAACAAATGCAATCAAAATCAGAAAGCAGAAAATCCACATAGCCATGTCTTCACATGACATAGCATTGTGCGTAAAGAAGTTTAAACAAGGCACTCAAACTGTTTGTACTAATAAACCAATGCAGGAAAGTTACAGGATACAAAAGCAACACTCAAGAAGTAGCATTTTCATTCACCAATAATGAACTTACACAAAAGGAAATCAAGACAGGAATATCATTCACAAGTACTAAAAATGAAAGACGTAGGAATAAATTAAACCAAAGAAATTAGAGTTCTATATAAAAGAAAATGTAAAGCTTGTCACAGCAATATTCACAATAGTCAAGACCATGTCCATTATTAGATGAATAAATAAAGAATTGGGTATGTACACAGACACACACACACACACACACACACATATATTTAACAGAATGGATGGAACTTGAGGACATGTTAAGTGATGAAAGTCAGAAAAATAAAGGTAAACGCTACAGATTCTCCCCACAGGTGATAGTTTAAAAAAAAAACTGAAACTGAACTTGGAATATCCATTAACAGAGGCTAAAAGTAAAGGGTGGGATAGAGGCAGTTTGTATTAAAGAAATAAGGGTACTGGGTATGGATCACTGATCGTGAGAAAATATACTATTATTGACTGTTAGCATGGAAACCTGGCTGTGAGGTAGATGGAAGCTCTTTGTAAACTTCACAAACTTTATTTAAACTGTTTAGAAAGAGAATTTTTTTTAATATGGTATCTTTAATAATTTGACCTTAGCTGTGCTTTAAACACATATCAAAAATATACTTACAAAGAAATGCTGGAAAGAAGTTATAACTCACAAATTCTCATATTAGTAAGGGTTAATTGTGAAAAAAGAGAGACTTGAAAAGGGATAAATAAGAAATTCACCTTCTGTGCCAATTCTGAAACTATAAACCGAGTATGGTGGAGAGATCGGCTTTGTAAAGTGATGTGCAGCAGTACCCCCATGTACTGCATTGTGGTGCAGTGGGCTAAGCCACCACCTGCAATGCCCCCATTCCATATGAATGCCCATGTGAGTCTAAGCTGTTCCATTTCCCATCTAGCTGGCTGCTAATGATCCTGGGAAGGCAGTAGGGGTCGTCTGAGTGCCTGAGCACTCATTACTCCTGACCTTGATCTGTCCCAACCCCATCAGTAGCAATTATTTGGGGAGTGAATCAGCAGATGGAATATCTCTCTATATATTTCACCCTATGTCTTTGAAACAAATACATATCTCTTTTTAAAAATTGTTTTAATAAGAATGGCTCATATACAAAAAAACGCCCACAACACTTGCTGGTGAGGTTGTGGGAAAAAGGGAACCCTTCTCCATTGCTGGTGGGGCTGCAGGTTGGTGCAGCCTGTATGGAAATCAGTATGGAGAACACTTGAACAACTCAAAATCTGCATACCGTATGATCCAGCAATAGCACTCCTAGGAATATATCCAAAACTCCTGCTACACAAGAAACCTACATACACCACCATGTTCATAGCAGCACAATCAATAATTGCAAAAACTTGGAAACAACCAAAATGCCCGCCAACAGAAGACTGGATAAAAAAAAAACTATGGTTTATTTACTCCATGGAATACTACTCAGCTATTAAAAAAAAAAAAAAAAAAAAAAAAAGAAATGCAGTTCTTTGTGGTCAAATGGGCCCAACTGGAAATCATCATGCTAAGGGAAATGAGTCAATCCCAAAAGATCAGATACCACATGTTTGCCTTAATTTAAGTTGAAATGCTGTCAATTTGTAAAAGGGTACCTGTGAAATGTAGTATTACATTGTTAATTAACCCCATAATGTTGGAAACTGTTGTTGATGTTATGTTATGGCATTTAACTGTTCGGAGTGACAATCTGCCAGCTATGTCTCCAGACCAGAGTTAGTCTCCACAGGAAACTGTTGAATTCAGCTGGGCAACAAGATACTGGACTCTATGCAAGGCACATGCTTACATTGAAAAAAATAAGCCTATATTTGATCTGTAATACTGTAATAAGGTGGAGCAATTCACCATGGGGGGAGAGCAAGGGGAGGGGAAGGGGGAACATCAGAGCCTATGAAACGTTGTTATAA
>NW_024465529.1:0-1139 GCF_017591425.1 Ochotona curzoniae | reverse complement strand
CTGAGACAAAGCCCAAACAACCTGAATTTACTCTGACTCATGCATGTACCAGTGAATATGAAGAACCTAGGCGTTTTCTGCCTTTTGTGATTCCACCTTAATGGCTTGGCTGGGGGCTGTGTGAACTCCAGGCCTGATAGTCTACGTGACACCCGGCAGGACACCTGGCAGGTCACGTAGGCAGACCACTCCTCAGGAAGGAGGTACCTGGTGTTTGATAAGATTCACAGCCCAATAGCTCATCCATTTGTACTTTTTGAAAATTGCTTGTTTCAAACCCACCAATAGAAGCCTGCTAAGTCATGACTGTATAATTAATAGCCTGAAATGTATAAGAACTGGGGGGCTTGGGCTCTCGGGTTTCCCTCGCTCTTCTGGCTCGCTCTTCTTTTGTCCTCCTTGTGGATCCTTGCAGCCTCGGCTGCGGCTGCCCCTCCCCCGCCCAGCCATGCTGGGCTGGGGAGGTCGCTGGGTTACCTAGGCTAACCTGAATAAACCACCTTTTTGCCTCAGCACCGACTTCAGACTTGATGATTATCTGGGGGTTTCAAAAAACCGGCACAACAAATACAGTTGCTTAAACCAGCCTGACTCTCCCCCTAAACCTGCTCACAGGCAAACCAAAGGGTGTTATAGCTCTGCCTATCCTGCTCCACCCCTTGTCCTAGTTCTCCTCCACAAGGCCAAGGGGTGTTATATCCTGTAGGAGGACATTGTGACCCTGGAAGGTCAGCGAGCACAGGTTTGCAGTTCATTGGACAGTATTTGCATGACAACAACCTAATGGCTACCTTTGGTATAAACAGCATGTAAATGAGAACACCTGGTGGAATATACAAAACAAAAGGAATTCCAATCAAGAGAGAAAAACAGTACGGACTCTCAGTGTATAAAGTCTGATGCCCCGAATAAACTTCGGCTTTGACCATCAGTCAGGGTCCACGCGTGTTATTATCGGCTCCGTGCACCAAGTCCATTGCTGCGGGACAGGGACAATAGCTCTCCCTATCTTGGTCTGACCCTGGTCCCAGTTTTCACGCTCACCAACAAGGGGAGTGGCCTAGTAGGGGAATCCTCATTACCCCCTATCAGGCTCACCCATCCCCTACTGGATGCAGTTGGGCACTACGTGCAGCCCA
>NW_024465528.1:0-4401 GCF_017591425.1 Ochotona curzoniae | reverse complement strand
TACTAAGCACATGTAGTCAATTTTTTTTTAAGATTTATTATTTTTTTATTGGAAAGGCGGATATACAGAGAGGAGATACAGAGAGGAAGATCTTCCGTCCGATGATTCACTCCCCAAGTGAGCGCAACGGCCGATACTATGCCGATCTGAAGCCAGGAGCCTCTTCCGGGTCTCCCACGTGGGTGCAGGGTCCCAAAGCTTTGGGCCGTCCTCAACTGCTTTCCCAGGCCACAGGCAGGGAGCTGGAAGGGAAGAGGGGCTGCCAGGGATTAGAACCGGCGCCCATATGGGATCCTGGGCGTGCAAGGCGAGGACTTAACCACTTGTGCCACCGCGCCGGGCCCTGTAGTCAATTTTTTTAAGGATTCATTCATTTTTATTTGACTGGCAGATTTACAGAACGAGAAGGGGATAGAATGAGATCTTCCATCCACTGGTATACTCCCCAAGTGAATGGGGTCCCCAGAGCTGAGATGATCTGAAACCAGAAGCCGGGAGTTTCTTCCATGTCTACCACATGGGCGCAAGGGTACAAGGATCTGAGGCATCCTCCACTTAGGCAGAGGGTTGGGCTGGAAGTGAGCCAATAGTGACAGAAACTAGTGCCCAGAATGCTGGTATTACAGGCAGATGATTGGCTTTCTAAGCCACCGCACCAGCTCCATATGTTCAAATAATTTTAAACAAAGTTGCCAAGGTACTTCAACAGGGGAAAAATAGTCTTTTCAACATGTACTGCTTGATAATTGGTATCTATGGATGTGGAGTGGGTCAGCTATAAACACAGTGGAGCTTATTACTTCATTTCATACATAGATTTAAATGCAAAAGTAAGACTATAGAATTTCTGGGAAAAATGATTTGTTGCAGGCAAAAATTGTTAGAGCATAAAAATCAAAAAGTCGTAAAAGAAATTTATAAATTAAAGCTCATCAACATTTCTGTTCTTGAAAGGATACCACTTGGAAAATGAAAAAGACAAGCCATGTAGTAGAGAAAACATATTTGCACTTAATATGGTAAAAAAAAAAAAAACTCATCCAAAACATATAAAGAATTCTTTTTTTTAATCTTTTTTATTTTATTTTTATTTATTTATTTATTTTTTAAACAATCTTTACATGGTTTATTTGTGCATAAAGGGTCAAGGGCTACAGGGAAGTGGGTAAGACTATTATTTCTATATTGTTTCCTTCATATATCTGAGGTAGAGGGGGATATTGAGGGAGAAGCCCCACCTGATTTCCCACCCACCCCAAGTCCCGCATGTGGGGCATGCTTTGAGATACTCGTTGAAGTGGTTTTGATAGGTCACCAGTTTTGAAATTGCTGCCAATCTTGCCTCTCCAAACACGATGAGGTTGTTGAAAAATCCATTAATTGACATTGTCCATCATAGCGTCTCTATTTGCCCGGTATTTTGTTGCCAACCTATAGCTGAGGTGGTTGATTAACTTGTTCCATCTTCTGTCCCTTCATGGTTAGGGTTCTGAGTCTGGCATTTCAATTGGGTAGATCACCAAAGAAACTTCGTCTGAGGTGTTCCCAGGCCAGATACTCGTATGCACCAGCAAGCACAGGGCCCAGCACAGTCCATCACCCGGTCAGCTGGTAGTTGCAATTGCTGTGTTGGTTCTGTTTTCAGCCCCATCTTCTACTGGAACCAATGGGTGATGCAGTCCAGCCTGGTTCTGCACAGCACATACTTGGTCTTCACCTAAACCAGTGGGAGCTGCAGCCTGATGAGAGCGGCCCACAATAACCCCCACCAGGCCAACCCCCTACCCTGGTTTGCCAGTATGTGTGGCAGACCAGTCCAATCTGACCCACATCCCCCCTGGTTCTCGTACATGACAAATGGCATTGAAGCTTGGATCCATCTACCCAGCTCAACAGTCAAGCCTTCACGGGTGTGGTTGAGTGCCTCTCTGTCTAGCTACCCCAGCCCCTGTCCTAGTTCTCGTGCCTTCCCGTGGCAGTGGTAACCCAAGAGGGGGGAACCCACTATTTCCCTCCCAGGTCTCTCACTCCCGGATTGTGCACTTTCCAGGTGGTTCTGCAGTTTAACTTGACAGGATTAGCCCCCAGTGCCAGTTTCTGCCAGCTGATGCTACGGCTATGCCCAAACAGCCCTCTTCCATTCTAATTGTAGGTTGCACCCATAGGAACAATCAACCCATCCTGGCTTTTCCCTGGTCTAGTCCACATGAGGCGCACAGGTGTTGTAGCCCTGCTTAGTCTGGTCTGCCCCCATCCCAGTTCATGCTCTCCAGTGGGAGTAGCTGTCCAGCAGGGGAACCTCCCCTTATTCCCCCCTGGCTCTGTCCCCTCCTCTCCTGTTTCTCACATGTGCTGGATGGGCACTGCAGTCACATCCGGCACAGTCAACCTCCTCGTGACTTTCTGTAGTGTGGACTGGTTTTTATCGCAACCAAACCTGGCTCGACCCTTACTCTGTTCTGGTGCTCGGATTTGCCAGTGATGACGTTAACTGATTAGCCTGGTCGGCCCCCAATCCATGCCTAATGTATGCCAGTGGGAAACTTCTTGTGGCCTGCTCTGGGCTGTTTCCATTCATGCTTCTTGCGCTTACCCGTGGGGTCTGTGTCCTGCCAGAGGAGTTGCCCAGGCTCCTCCATCAGAACCTCTCCCAGTGCCGGATTTTGCGCATGCCTTTGGGTCCTTTAGCCAGCCCTAGCCCAGTTCCTGACTGGCTTTCGACCCAAGCTGGTTCTTGTTGTTGGATGTTTCAGCCCAGCCATGGCTCGTCCAGTCCATTCCCACATACGGCGCACACATGGTTCAGTAGGGGTTGTGACCTAGCATAATCCGTCCCACTTCTATCCTGGTCCTCCAGGAGCATCAGACAGTGCTGGGGTCTGGTCCAGCCTGGTGCGTCCAGTCCCAGTCCACACTTGTGCCTAGGGGGATTTCACTGTAACCCGATCAGAAAGCAGCCCCGATTCCAGCCCACGTGCTCCTTGGCAGTAGCCTTAATCCAGTTAGTGTGTCTACTGGACAAGACCCATGCCAAAGCTTTAGCATAAACTGGTATTTGGTGGTCAGCATTGCTAAGTGGTAACACATTCTTTAAAGGAAGAGTAACTGTCATTGGGAAACTTTAGGATGTATTCACCTTGCAAAAAACATCGGGTTCAACGTGGAGCCACAAAAGCAGCAATTCAAACCACCAAAATCCCAGAGCTCCCCTACCAGGCGGCCAGCAGGCAAAGCCTGGCACCTACTGGCGCCCTGGCCGCCCAAGCCTGGTTCACCATGTGCCCATGATGGCGGGCGTATGGGATCCGGGCATGAGACGCCCTGTCCCGGGACCCACCCGCTGCCGAGAGGCGATGGGAGGTGTAAGCTCCCAGGACCAAGGTCGCGCCCCACCCCGATCCCGTCCCCCGCCCAATGAGAGTGGCGGGTGGGCCTGCCTAGCCCGGCTCCAGAGACCTCCCCCCTCGGTTGGTGTACTCACCCTGAAGGAAGGAAGCCGCCCCGGAACCCCGGCAGGCAGGCCCAAGCCCGGTTCACCATGTGCCCATGATGGCGGGCGTATGGGATCCGGGCATGAGACGCCCTGTCCCGGGACCCACCCGCTGCCGAGAGGCGATGGGAGGTGTAAGCTCCCAGGACCAAGGTCGCGCCCCACCCCGATCCCGTCCCCCGCCCAATGAGAGTGGCGGGTGGGCCTGCCTAGCCTGGCTCCAGAGACCTCCCCCCTCGGTTGGTGTACTCACCCTGAAGGAAGGAAGCCGCCCCGGAACCCCGGCAGGCAGGCCCAAGCCCGGTTCACCATGTGCCCATGATGGCGGGCGTATGGGATCCGGGCATGAGACGCCCTGTCCCGGGACCCACCCGCTGCCGAGAGGCGATGGGAGGTGTAAGCTCCCAGGACCAAGGTCGCGCCCCACCCCGATCCCGTCCCCCGCCCAATGAGAGTGGCGGGTGGGCCTGCCTAGCCCGGCTCCAGAGACCTCCCCCCTCGGTTGGTGTACTCACCCTGAAGGAAGGAAGCCGCCCCGGAACCCCGGCAGGCAGGCCCAAGCCCGGTTCACCATGTGCCCATGATGGCGGGCGTATGGGATCCGGGCATGAGACGCCCTGTCCCGGGACCCACCCGCTGCCGAGAGGCGATGGGAGGTGTAAGCTCCCAGGACCAAGGTCGCGCCCCACCCCGATCCCGTCCCCCGCCCAATGAGAGTGGCGGGTGGGCCTGCCTAGCCTGGCTCCAGAGACCTCCCCCCTCGGTTGGTGTACTCACCCTGAAGGAAGGAAGCCGCCCCGGAACCCCGGCAGGCAGGCCCAAGCCCGGTTCACCATGTGCCCATGATGGCGGGCGTATGGGATCCGCGCATGAGACGCCCTGTCCCGGGACCCACCCACTGCCGAGAGACC
>NW_024465527.1:0-18674 GCF_017591425.1 Ochotona curzoniae | reverse complement strand
GGAGACAGGCTTGATCGGGCTTAGGGACCCCGGCCGCCATTCTACCAGGGGTCACGTCCCTGCGCGAGGGCCCCGCCCCTCTTCCCGGCCTGGGCTTGGGTCTAGCCACGCCCCTAGCGGCACGGGCCCAGGGGTCGTGTCACTGTACCTGGGTAACCACTCTAGGCCCGATAAGGGCCACACGTGGGGGGTCCAGCATCCCCGAAGCAGCCTTCCGAGTGGGCTCGAAGACTGCTGGTTGCATCCCGGGAGACAGGCTTGATCGGGCTTGGGGGACACCAGCCGCCATTCTGCCAGGGGTCACGTACCCAAGCACCGGCCCCGCCCCCCTTCCCGGCCCGGGCTTCGGTCTAGCCACGCCCCTAGCGGCATGGTCCCGGGGGTTGGGTCGCTGTACCTGTGTCACCACGCTAGGCCCAAAAAAGGCCACATGTGGGGGGTCCAGCCTCCCTGAAGCAGCCTTCCGAGTGGGCTTGAAGACTGCTGGTTGCATCCCGGGAGACAGGCTTGATCGGGCTTGGGGGACCCCAGCCGCCATTCTGCCAGGGGTCACGTGTCCGCGCGCCGGCCCCGCCCCTCTTCCCGGCCCGGGCTTGGGTCTAGCCAAGAATCTAGTGCCACGGGACCGGGGGTCGGGTCGCTGTACCTGGGTCACCACGCTAGGCCCGAAAAGGGCCACGGGTGGGGTTCCAGCCTCCCTGAAGCAGCCTTCCGAGTGGGCTTGAAGACTGCTGGTTGCATCCCGGGAGACAGGCTTGATCGGGCTTGGGGATCCCGGCCGCCATTCTGCCAGGGGTCACGTACCTGCACGCCAGCCACGCCCCTCTTCCCGGCCTGGGCTTGGGTCTAGCCACGCCGCTAGCGGCACGGGCCCGGGAGTCGGGTCACTGTACCTGGGTCACCACGCTAAGCCACAAAAGGGCCACATGTGGGGGGTCCAGCCACCCCGAAGCAGCATTCCGAGTGGGCCCGAAGATTGCTGGTTGCATCCCGGGAGACATTCTTGATCGGGCTTGGTGGACCCCGGCCGCCATTCTGCCAGGGGTCACGTGTCCGCCCGCGCTGGCCCCGCCCCCCTTCCTGGCCCGGGCTTGGGTCTAGCCACGCGCCTAGCGGCATGGTCCCGGGGGTTGGGTCGCTGTACCTGGGTCACCACGCTAGGCCCGAAAAGGGCCACGCATGGGGGGTCCAGCCTCCCCGAAGCAGCCTTCCGAGTGGGCTTGAAGACTGCTGGTTGCATCCTGGGAGACAGGCTTGATCGGGATTGGGGGACCCCTGCCGCCATTCTGCCAGGGGTCACGTGTCTGCGTGCGCCGGTCCCGCCCCTCTTCCCGGCCCAGGCTTGGGTCTAGCCACGCACGTAGCAGCACCGGCCAGGTGGTCGGGTCACTGTACCTGGGTCACTACGCTAGGCCCGAACAGGGCCACGCGTGGGGGGTCCAGCCTCCCCGAAGCAGCCTTCTGAGTGGGCGTGAGGACTGCTGGTTGCATCCCGGGAGACAGGCTTGATCGGGCTTGGGGACCCCTGCCGCCATTCTGCCAAGGGTCACATATCTGCGCGCGCCGGTCTCGCCCCTCTTCCCGGCCCGTGCTTGGGTGTAGCCACGCCCCTAGCGGCACGGGCCCGGGGGTCGGGTTGCTGTACCTGGGTCACCATGCTAGGCCCAAAACGGCCACGCGTGGGGGGTCCAGCCTCCCGAAGCAGCCTTCCGAGTGGGCGCAAATACTGCTGGTTGCATCCCGGGAGACAGGCTTGATCGGGCTTGGGGGACCCCAGCCGCCATTCTGTCAGGGGTCACGTGTCCCCGTCCGCCGGCCCCGCCCCCCTTCCCGGCCCGGGCTTGGGTCTAGCCACGCCCCTAGCCGCACGGGCCCCGGGGGTCGGGTCGCTGTACCTGGGTCGCCACGCGTGGGGGTGTCCAGCCTCCCCGAAGCAGCCTTCCGAGTGGGCGCAAAGACTGCTGGTTGCATCCAGGGAGACAGGCTTGATCGGGCATGGGGGACCCCAGCCGCCATTCTGTCAGGGGTCACGTACCCAAGCACCGGCCCCGCCCCCCTTCCCGGCCCGGGCTTGGGTCTAGCCACGCCCCTAGCAGCACGGGCCCAGAGGTCGGGTTGCTGTTCCTGGGTCACCTCGCTAGGCCCGAAAATGGACACACATGGGGGTCCAGCCACACCGAAGCAGCCTTCCGAGTGGGCGCGAAGATTACTGGTTGCATCCCGGGAGACAGGCTTGATCGGGCTTGTGGACCCCGGCCGCCATTCTGCCAGTGGTCACGTCCCTGCACGCCGGCCCTGCCCCTCTTCCCGGCCCGGGCTTGGGTCTAGCCACGCCCCTAGCGGCACGGGCCTGGGGGTCGGGTTGCTGTACCTGGGTCACCACGCTAGACCCGAAAATGGCCACGCGTGGGGGGTCCAGCCTCCCCGAAGCAGCCTTCCAAGTGGGCTTGAAGACTGCTGGTTGCATCCCGGGAGGCATGCTTGATCGGGCTTGGGGGACCCCAGCCGCCATTCTGCCAGGGGTCACGTCCCCACGTGCCGGCCCCGCCCCTCTTCCTGGCCCGGGCTTGGGTCTCGCCACGACCCTAGCGGCACGGACCAAGGTGATCGGGTCGCTGTAACTGGGTCACCACGCTAGGCCCAAAAAGGGCCACGCGTGGGGGGTCCAGCCTCCCCGAAGCAGCCTTCCGAGTGGGCGCAAAGACTGCTGGTTGCATCCCGGGAGACAGGCTTGATCGGGCTTGGGGGACCCCAGCCGCCATTCTGCCAGGGGTCACGTCCCCACGTGCCGGCCCCGCCCCTCTTCCTGTTCCGGGCTTGGGTCTCGCCACGACCCTAGCGGTACTGGCCCTGGGGTCAGGTCGCTGTACCTGGGTCACCAGGTTAGGCCCGAAAAGGGCCACGTGTAAGGGGTCCTGCCTCCCCGAAGCAGCCTTCCGAGTGGGCGCAAAGACTGCTGGTTGCATCCCAGGAGACATGCTTGATCGGGCTTGGGGGACCCAGGCCGCCATTCTGCCAGGGGTGTTGTCCCCGCGCGCGCCGGCCCCGCCCCCCTTCCCGGCCCGGGCTTGGGTCTAGCCACGACACTAGCGGCATGGTCCGGGGGTTCGGGTCGCTGTGCCTGGGTCACCACGCTAGGCCTGAAAAGGGCCACCCGTGGGGGGTCCAGCCTCCCCAAAGCAGCCTTCCGAGTGGGCTTGAAGACTGCTGGTTGCATCCCGGGAGACAGGCTTGATTGGGCTTGGGGACCCCGGCCGCCATTCTGCCAGGCGTCACGTGTCCCCGTGCACAGGCCCCGCCCCCCTTCCCGGCCCGGGCTTGGGTCTAGCCACGCCCCTAGCGGCAATGTCACGGGGGTCGTGTCGCTGTACCTGGGTCACCACGCTAGGCCCGAAAAGGGCCACGGGTGGGGTTCCAGCCTCCCTGAAGCAGCCTTCCGAGTGGGCGCAAAGACTGCTGGTTGCATCCCGGGAGACAGTCTTGATCGGGCTTGGGGGACCCCAGCCGCCATTCTGCCAGGGGTCAGGTCCCCGCGTGCCGGCCCCGCCCCTCTTCCCGGCCCGGGCTTGGGTCTAGCCAGGACGCTAGCGGCACGGGCCCGGGTGTCGGGTCACTGTAGCTGGGTCACCACGCTAGGCCCGAAAAGTGCCACGTGTAAGGGGTCCAGCCTCCCCGAAGCAGCCTTCCGAGTGGGCGCAAAGACTGCTGGTTGCATCCCGGGAGACATGCTTGATCGGGCTTGGGGGACCCAAGCCGCCATTCTGCCAGGGGTCACCTGTCTGTGCGCTCCGGCCCCGCCCCCCTTCCCGGCCCGGGCTTGGGTCTAGCCACGACCCTAGCGGCACGTGCCCGGGGGTTGGGTCACTGTACCTGGGTCACCACGCTAGGCCTGAAAAGGGCCACGTGTAAGGGGTCCAGCCTCCCCGAAGCAGCCTTCCGAGTGGGCGCAAAGACTGCTGGTTGCATCCCGGGAGGCATGCTTGATCGGGCTTGGGGGACCCAGGCCGACATTCTGCCAGAGGTCAAGTGTCTGCGCTCGCGCCGGCCCCGCCCCCATTCCCGGCCCGTGCTTGGGTCTAGCCACGCCCCTAGCGGCATGGTACCGGGGGTCGGGTCACTGTACCTGGGTCACCACGCTAGGCCCGAAAAGGGCCAAGCGTGGGAGTCCAGCCTCCCTGAAGCAGCCTTTCGAGTGGGCTTGAAGACTGCTGGTGGCATCCCGGGAGACAGGCTTGATCGGGCTTGGGGACCTCGGCCGCCATTCTGCCAGGGTTCAAGTGTCTGCGCGCGCGCCGGCCCCGCTCCTCCTCCCGGCCCGGGCTTGGGTCTAGCCACGCCCCTAGTGGCACGGACCAAGGTGATCGGGTCGCTGTAACTGGGTCACCACGCTAGGCCCGAAAAGGGCCACGCGTGGGGGGTCCAGCCTCCCCGAAGCAGCCTTCCAAGTGGGCGCTAAGACTGCTGGTTGCATCCCGGGAGACAGGCTTGATCGGGCTTGGGGGACCCCAGCCGCCATTCTGCCAGGTGTCACGTCCCCACGTGCCGGCCCCGCCCCTCTTCCTGGCCCGGGCTTGGGTCTCGCCACGACCCTAGCGGCACGGGAACGGGGGTCGGGTCGCTGTACCTGGGTCACCACGCTAGGCCCGAAAAGAGCCACGCATGGGGGGTCCAGCATCCCTGAAGCAGCCTTCCGAGTGGGCGCAAAGACTGCTGGTTGCATCCCGGGAGACAGGCTTGATCGGGCTTGGGGGACCCCGGCCGCCATTCTGCGTGGGGTCAGGTCCCCGTGTGCCGGCCCCGCTCCTCTTCACGGCCCGGGCTTGGGTCTAGTCACGCCTCTAGTGGCACGGGCCAAGGTGATCGGGTCGATGTAACTGGGTCACCACGCTAGGCCCGAAAAGGGCCACGTGTGGGGGGTCCAGCCTCCCCGAAGCAGCCTTCCAAGTGGGCGCAAAGACTGCTCGTTGCATCCCGGGAGACAGGCTTGATCGGGCTTGGGGACCTCGGCCGCCATTCTGCCAGGGTTCAAGTGTCTGCGCGCGCGCCGGCCCCGCTCCTCTTCCCGGCCTGGGCTTGGGTCTAGCCAGGACGCTAGCGGCACGGGAACGGGGGTCGTTTCGCTGTACCTGGGTCACCACGCTAGGCCCGAAAAGGGCCATGCGTGGGGGGTCCATCCTACCCGAAGCAGCCTTCCGAGTGGGCACGAAGAATGCTGGTTGCATCCCGGGAGACAGGCTTGATCGGGCTTCGGGACCCAGGCCGCCATTCTGCCAGGGGTCAAGTGTCTGCGCTCGCGCCGGCCCCGCCCCCCTTCCCGGCCCGGGCTTGGGTCTAGAGATGCCCCTAGCGCCATGGGCCCGGGTGTCGGGTCGCTGTACCTGGGTCACCACGCTAGGCCCGAAAAGGGCAACGTGTAAGGGGTCCAGCCTCCCCGAAGCTGCCTTCCGAGTGGGCGCAAAGAATGCTGGTTGCATCCCGGGAGACAGGCTTGATCGGGCTTAGGGACCCCGGCCGCCATTCTACCAGGGGTCACGTCCCTGCGCGAGGGCCCCGCCCCTCTTCCCGGCCTGGGCTTGGGTCTAGCCACGCCCCTAGCGGCACGGGCCCAGGGGTCGTGTCACTGTACCTGGGTAACCACTCTAGGCCCGATAAGGGCCACACGTGGGGGGTCCAGCATCCCCGAAGCAGCCTTCCGAGTGGGCTCGAAGACTGCTGGTTGCATCCCGGGAGACAGGCTTGATCGGGCTTGGGGGACACCAGCCGCCATTCTGCCAGGGGTCACGTACCCAAGCACCGGCCCCGCCCCCCTTCCCGGCCCGGGCTTCGGTCTAGCCACGCCCCTAGCGGCATGGTCCCGGGGGTTGGGTCGCTGTACCTGTGTCACCACGCTAGGCCCAAAAAAGGCCACATGTGGGGGGTCCAGCCTCCCTGAAGCAGCCTTCCGAGTGGGCTTGAAGACTGCTGGTTGCATCCCGGGAGACAGGCTTGATCGGGCTTGGGGGACCCCAGCCGCCATTCTGCCAGGGGTCACGTGTCCGCGCGCCGGCCCCGCCCCTCTTCCCGGCCCGGGCTTGGGTCTAGCCAAGAATCTAGTGCCACGGGACCGGGGGTCGGGTCGCTGTACCTGGGTCACCACGCTAGGCCCGAAAAGGGCCACGGGTGGGGTTCCAGCCTCCCTGAAGCAGCCTTCCGAGTGGGCTTGAAGACTGCTGGTTGCATCCCGGGAGACAGGCTTGATCGGGCTTGGGGATCCCGGCCGCCATTCTGCCAGGGGTCACGTACCTGCACGCCAGCCACGCCCCTCTTCCCGGCCTGGGCTTGGGTCTAGCCACGCCGCTAGCGGCACGGGCCCGGGAGTCGGGTCACTGTACCTGGGTCACCACGCTAAGCCACAAAAGGGCCACATGTGGGGGGTCCAGCCACCCCGAAGCAGCATTCCGAGTGGGCCCGAAGATTGCTGGTTGCATCCCGGGAGACATTCTTGATCGGGCTTGGTGGACCCCGGCCGCCATTCTGCCAGGGGTCACGTGTCCGCCCGCGCTGGCCCCGCCCCCCTTCCTGGCCCGGGCTTGGGTCTAGCCACGCGCCTAGCGGCATGGTCCCGGGGGTTGGGTCGCTGTACCTGGGTCACCACGCTAGGCCCGAAAAGGGCCACGCATGGGGGGTCCAGCCTCCCCGAAGCAGCCTTCCGAGTGGGCTTGAAGACTGCTGGTTGCATCCTGGGAGACAGGCTTGATCGGGATTGGGGGACCCCTGCCGCCATTCTGCCAGGGGTCACGTGTCTGCGTGCGCCGGTCCCGCCCCTCTTCCCGGCCCAGGCTTGGGTCTAGCCACGCACGTAGCAGCACCGGCCAGGTGGTCGGGTCACTGTACCTGGGTCACTACGCTAGGCCCGAACAGGGCCACGCGTGGGGGGTCCAGCCTCCCCGAAGCAGCCTTCCGAGTGGGCGCAAAGACTGCTGGTTGCATCCCGGGAGACAGTCTTGATCGGGCTTGGGGGACCCCAGCCGCCATTCTGCCAGGGGTCAGGTCCCCGCGTGCCGGCCCCGCCCCTCTTCCCGGCCCGGGCTTGGGTCTAGCCAGGACGCTAGCGGCACGGGCCCGGGTGTCGGGTCACTGTAGCTGGGTCACCACGCTAGGCCCGAAAAGTGCCACGTGTAAGGGGTCCAGCCTCCCCGAAGCAGCCTTCCGAGTGGGCGCAAAGACTGCTGGTTGCATCCCGGGAGACATGCTTGATCGGGCTTGGGGGACCCAAGCCGCCATTCTGCCAGGGGTCACCTGTCTGTGCGCTCCGGCCCCGCCCCCCTTCCCGGCCCGGGCTTGGGTCTAGCCACGACCCTAGCGGCACGTGCCCGGGGGTCGGGTCACTGTACCTGGGTCACCACGCTAGGCCTGAAAAGGGCCACGTGTAAGGGGTCCAGCCTCCCCGAAGCAGCCTTCCGAGTGGGCGCAAAGACTGCTGGTTGCATCCCGGGAGGCATGCTTGATCGGGCTTGGGGGACCCAGGCCGCCATTCTGCCAGAGGTCAAGTGTCTGCGCTCGCGCCGGCCCCGCCCCCATTCCCGGCCCGTGCTTGGGTCTAGCCACGCCCCTAGCGGCATGGTACCGGGGGTCGGGTCACTGTACCTGGGTCACCACGCTAGGCCCGAAAAGGGCCAAGCGTGGGAGTCCAGCCTCCCTGAAGCAGCCTTTCGAGTGGGCTTGAAGACTGCTGGTGGCATCCCGGGAGACAGGCTTGATCGGGCTTGGGGACCTCGGCCGCCATTCTGCCAGGGTTCAAGTGTCTGCGCGCGCGCCGGCCCCGCTCCTCCTCCCGGCCCGGGCTTGGGTCTAGCCACGCCCCTAGTGGCACGGACCAAGGTGATCGGGTCGCTGTAACTGGGTCACCACGCTAGGCCCGAAAAGGGCCACGCGTGGGGGGTCCAGCCTCCCCGAAGCAGCCTTCCAAGTGGGCGCTAAGACTGCTGGTTGCATCCCGGGAGACAGGCTTGATCGGGCTTGGGGGACCCCAGCCGCCATTCTGCCAGGTGTCACGTCCCCACGTGCCGGCCCCGCCCCTCTTCCTGGCCCGGGCTTGGGTCTCGCCACGACCCTAGCGGCACGGGAACGGGGGTCGGGTCGCTGTACCTGGGTCACCACGCTAGGCCCGAAAAGAGCCACGCATGGGGGGTCCAGCATCCCTGAAGCAGCCTTCCGAGTGGGCGCAAAGACTGCTGGTTGCATCCCGGGAGACAGGCTTGATCGGGCTTGGGGGACCCCGGCCGCCATTCTGCGTGGGGTCAGGTCCCCGTGTGCCGGCCCCGCTCCTCTTCACGGCCCGGGCTTGGGTCTAGTCACGCCTCTAGTGGCACGGGCCAAGGTGATCGGGTCGATGTAACTGGGTCACCACGCTAGGCCCGAAAAGGGCCACGTGTGGGGGGTCCAGCCTCCCCGAAGCAGCCTTCCAAGTGGGCGCAAAGACTGCTCGTTGCATCCCGGGAGACAGGCTTGATCGGGCTTGGGGACCTCGGCCGCCATTCTGCCAGGGTTCAAGTGTCTGCGCGCGCGCCGGCCCCGCTCCTCTTCCCGGCCTGGGCTTGGGTCTAGCCAGGACGCTAGCGGCACGGGAACGGGGGTCGTTTCGCTGTACCTGGGTCACCACGCTAGGCCCGAAAAGGGCCATGCGTGGGGGGTCCATCCTACCCGAAGCAGCCTTCCGAGTGGGCACGAAGAATGCTGGTTGCATCCCGGGAGACAGGCTTGATCGGGCTTCGGGACCCAGGCCGCCATTCTGCCAGGGGTCAAGTGTCTGCGCTCGCGCCGGCCCCGCCCCCCTTCCCGGCCCGGGCTTGGGTCTAGAGATGCCCCTAGCGCCATGGGCCCGGGTGTCGGGTCGCTGTACCTGGGTCACCACGCTAGGCCCGAAAAGGGCAACGTGTAAGGGGTCCAGCCTCCCCGAAGCTGCCTTCCGAGTGGGCGCAAAGAATGCTGGTTGCATCCCGGGAGACAGGCTTGATCGGGCTTAGGGACCCCGGCCGCCATTCTACCAGGGGTCACGTCCCTGCGCGAGGGCCCCGCCCCTCTTCCCGGCCTGGGCTTGGGTCTAGCCACGCCCCTAGCGGCACGGGCCCAGGGGTCGTGTCACTGTACCTGGGTAACCACTCTAGGCCCGATAAGGGCCACACGTGGGGGGTCCAGCATCCCCGAAGCAGCCTTCCGAGTGGGCTCGAAGACTGCTGGTTGCATCCCGGGAGACAGGCTTGATCGGGCTTGGGGGACACCAGCCGCCATTCTGCCAGGGGTCACGTACCCAAGCACCGGCCCCGCCCCCCTTCCCGGCCCGGGCTTCGGTCTAGCCACGCCCCTAGCGGCATGGTCCCGGGGGTTGGGTCGCTGTACCTGTGTCACCACGCTAGGCCCAAAAAAGGCCACATGTGGGGGGTCCAGCCTCCCTGAAGCAGCCTTCCGAGTGGGCTTGAAGACTGCTGGTTGCATCCCGGGAGACAGGCTTGATCGGGCTTGGGGGACCCCAGCCGCCATTCTGCCAGGGGTCACGTGTCCGCGCGCCGGCCCCGCCCCTCTTCCCGGCCCGGGCTTGGGTCTAGCCAAGAATCTAGTGCCACGGGACCGGGGGTCGGGTCGCTGTACCTGGGTCACCACGCTAGGCCCGAAAAGGGCCACGGGTGGGGTTCCAGCCTCCCTGAAGCAGCCTTCCGAGTGGGCTTGAAGACTGCTGGTTGCATCCCGGGAGACAGGCTTGATCGGGCTTGGGGATCCCGGCCGCCATTCTGCCAGGGGTCACGTACCTGCACGCCAGCCACGCCCCTCTTCCCGGCCTGGGCTTGGGTCTAGCCACGCCGCTAGCGGCACGGGCCCGGGAGTCGGGTCACTGTACCTGGGTCACCACGCTAAGCCACAAAAGGGCCACATGTGGGGGGTCCAGCCACCCCGAAGCAGCATTCCGAGTGGGCCCGAAGATTGCTGGTTGCATCCCGGGAGACATTCTTGATCGGGCTTGGTGGACCCCAGCCGCCATTCTGCCAGGGGTCACGTGTCCGCCCGCGCTGGCCCCGCCCCCCTTCCTGGCCCGGGCTTGGGTCTAGCCACGCGCCTAGCGGCATGGTCCCGGGGGTTGGGTCGCTGTACCTGGGTCACCACGCTAGGCCCGAAAAGGGCCACGCATGGGGGGTCCAGCCTCCCCGAAGCAGCCTTCCGAGTGGGCTTGAAGACTGCTGGTTGCATCCTGGGAGACAGGCTTGATCGGGATTGGGGGACCCCTGCCGCCATTCTGCCAGGGGTCACGTGTCTGCGTGCGCCGGTCCCGCCCCTCTTCCCGGCCCAGGCTTGGGTCTAGCCACGCACGTAGCAGCACCGGCCAGGTGGTCGGGTCACTGTACCTGGGTCACTACGCTAGGCCCGAACAGGGCCACGCGTGGGGGGTCCAGCCTCCCCGAAGCAGCCTTCTGAGTGGGCGTGAGGACTGCTGGTTGCATCCCGGGAGACAGGCTTGATCGGGCTTGGGGACCCCTGCCGCCATTCTGCCAAGGGTCACATATCTGCGCGCGCCGGTCTCGCCCCTCTTCCCGGCCCGTGCTTGGGTGTAGCCACGCCCCTAGCGGCACGGGCCCGGGGGTCGGGTTGCTGTACCTGGGTCACCATGCTAGGCCCAAAACGGCCACGCGTGGGGGGTCCAGCCTCCCCGAAGCAGCCTTCCGAGTGGGCGCAAATACTGCTGGTTGCATCCCGGGAGACAGGCTTGATCGGGCTTGGGGGACCCCAGCCGCCATTCTGTCAGGGGTCACGTGTCCCCGTCCGCCGGCCCCGCCCCCCTTCCCGGCCCGGGCTTGGGTCTAGCCACGCCCCTAGCCGCACGGGCCCCGGGGGTCGGGTCGCTGTACCTGGGTCGCCACGCGTGGGGGTGTCCAGCCTCCCCGAAGCAGCCTTCCGAGTGGGCGCAAAGACTGCTGGTTGCATCCAGGGAGACAGGCTTGATCGGGCATGGGGGACCCCAGCCGCCATTCTGTCAGGGGTCACGTACCCAAGCACCGGCCCCGCCCCCCTTCCCGGCCCGGGCTTGGGTCTAGCCACGCCCCTAGCAGCACGGGCCCAGAGGTCGGGTTGCTGTTCCTGGGTCACCTCGCTAGGCCCGAAAATGGACACACATGGGGGTCCAGCCACACCGAAGCAGCCTTCCGAGTGGGCGCGAAGATTACTGGTTGCATCCCGGGAGACAGGCTTGATCGGGCTTGTGGACCCCGGCCGCCATTCTGCCAGTGGTCACGTCCCTGCACGCCGGCCCTGCCCCTCTTCCCGGCCCGGGCTTGGGTCTAGCCACGCCCCTAGCGGCACGGGCCTGGGGGTCGGGTTGCTGTACCTGGGTCACCACGCTAGACCCGAAAATGGCCACGCGTGGGGGGTCCAGCCTCCCCGAAGCAGACTTCCAAGTGGGCGCAAAGACTGCTGGTTGCATCCCGGGAGACAGGCTTGATCGGGCTTGGGGACCCCGGCCGCCATTCTGCCAGGGGTCACGTGTCCCCGTGCGATGGCCCCGCCCCTCTTCCCGGCCCGGACTTTGGTCTCGCCACGCGCCTAGCGGCATGGTCCCGGGGGTCGGGTCACTGTACCTGGGTCACCACGCTAGGACCGAAAAGGGCCACGCGTGGGGGGTCCAGCCTCCCCGAAGCAGCCTTCTGAGTTGGCTTGAAGACTGCTGGTTGCATCCCGGGAGACAGGCTTGATCGGGCTTGGGGGACCCCAGCCGCCATTCTGCCAGGGGTCACGTCCCTGCGTGCACCGGCCCCGCCCCTCTTCCCGGCCCGGGCTTGGGGCTAGCCACGCCCCTAGCAGCACGGACCAAGGTGATCGGGTCGCTGTACCTGGGTCGCCACGCGTGGGGGGGTCCAGCCTCCCCGAAGCAGCCTTCCGAGTGGGCACAAAGACTGCTGGTTGCATCCAGGGAGACAGGCTTGATCGGGCTTGTGGACCCCAGCCGCCATTCTGCCAGGGGTCACGTGTCTGCGCGCGCGCCGGCCCCGCCCCCGTTCTCGGCCCGGGCTTGGGTCTAGCCACGCCCCTAGCGGCATGGTCCCGGGGGTCGGGTTGCTGTACTGGGGTCACCACGCTAGGACCGAAAAGGGCCACGCGTGGGGGGGTCCAGCCTCCCCGAAGCAGCCTTCCGAGTGGGCGCAAAGACTGCTGGTTGCATCCCGGGAGACAGGCTTGATCGGGCTTGGGGACCCCGGCCGCCATTCTGCCAGGGGTCACGTCCCTGCACGCGAGGGCCCCGCCCCTCTTCCCGGCCTGGGCTTGGGTCTAGCCACGCCCCGAGCAGCACCGGCCCGGGTGTCGGGTCGCAATACCTGGGTCACAACGCGAGGCCCGCAAAGGACCACGCGTGGGGTGTCCAGCCTCCCTGAAGCAGCCTTCCGAGTGGGCGCAAAGACTGCTGGTTGCATCCCGGGAGACAGGCTTGATCTGGCTTGGGGATCCCGGCCGCCATTCTGCCAGGGGTTACGTCCCTGCAAGCCGCCCCGCCCCTCTTCCCGGCCCGGGCTTGGGTCTAGCCACGCACCTAGCGGCACGGTCCCGGGGGTCGGGTCGCTGTACCTGGGTCACCACGCTAGACCCAAAAAGGGCCACGGGTGGGGGGTCCAGCCTCCCCGAAGCAGCCTCTCAAGTGGGCTTGAAGACTGCTGGTTGCATCCCGGGAGACAGGCTTGATCGGGCTTGGGGAACCCTGCCGCCATTCTGCCATTGGTCACGTGTCTGCGCGCGCCGGCCCCGCCCCCCTTCCCGGCCTGGGCTTGGCTCTAGCCACGCCCCTAGCGGCATGGTCACGGGGGTCGGGTTGCTGTACCTGGGTCACCACGCTAGGACCGAAAAGGGCCACGCGTGGGGGGTCCAGCCTCCCTGAAGCAGCCTTCCGAGTGGGCTTGAAAACTGCTGGTTGCATCGCGGGAGACAGGCTTGATCGGGCTTGGGGACCCCGGCCGCCATTCTGCCAGGGGTCACGGGTCCTCGCGCGAGGGCCCCGCCCCTCTTCCCAGCCTGGGCTTGGGTCTAGCCACGCCCCTAGCGGCACGGGCCCGGGAGTCGGGTCGCAATACCTGGGTCACCACGCTAGGCCCGCAAAGGACCACGCGTGGGGTGTCTAGCCTCCCTGAAGCAGCCTTCCGAGTGGGCGCAAAGACTGCTGGTTGCATCCCGGGAGACAGGCTTGATCTGGCTTGGGGATCCTGGCAGCCATTCTGCCAGGGGTCACGTCCCTGCACGCCGGCCCCGCCCCTCTTCCCGGTCCGGGCTTGGGTGTAGCCACGCCCCTAGCGGCACGGGCCCGGGGGTCGGGTTGCTGTACCTGGGTCACCATGCTAGGCCCGAAAAGGGCCACATGTGGTGGGTCCAGCCTCCCCGAAGCAGCCTTCCGAGTGGGCACAAAGACTGCTGGTTGCATCCAGGGAGACAGGCTTGATCGGGCTTGGGGGACCCCTGCCGCCATTCTGCCAGGGGTCACGTCCCCGTCCACGCGCGCCGGCCCCGCCCCTCTTCCTGGCCCGGGCTTGGGTCTAGCCAAGCCTCTAGTGCCACGGGCCCGGGGGTCGGGTCACTGTACCTGGGTCACCACGCTAGGCCCGAAAAGGGCCACGAGTGGGGGGTCCAGACTCCCCGAAGCAGCCTTCCGAGTGGACGCAAAGACTGCTGGTTGCATCCCGGGGACAGGCTTGATCGGGCTTGGGGACCCTGGCCGCCATTCTGCCAGGGGTCACGTCCCTGCGCGCGAGGGCCCCGCCCCTCTTCCCGGCCTGGGCTTGGGTCTAGCCACGCCCCTAGCGGCACGGGCCCGGGTGTCGGGTCGCAATACCTGGGTCACCACGCTAGGCCCGCAAAGGACCACGCGTGGGGTGTCGAGCCTCCCTGAAGCAGCCTTCCGAGTGGGGGCAAAGACTGCTGGTTGCATCCCGGGAGACAGGCTTGATCTGGCTTGGGGATCCTGGCAGCCATTCTGCCAGGGGTCACGTCCGGCCCCGCCCCTCTTCCCGGTCCGGGCTTGGGTGTAGCCACGCCCCTAACGGCACGGGCCCGGGGTTCGGGTTGCTGTACCTGGGTCACCATGCTAGGCCCAAAAACGGCCACGCGTGGGGGGTCCAGCCTCCCCGAAGCAGCCTTCCGAGTGGGCGCAAAGACTGCTGGTTGCATCCCGGGAGACAGGCTTGATCGGGCTTGGGGGACCCCGGCCGCCATTCTGCCAGGGGTCACGTACCCAAGCACCTGTCCCGCCCCCCTTCCCGGCCCGGGCTAGGGTCTAGCCACGCCCCTAGCGGCATGGGCCCGGGGGTCGGGTCGCTGTACCTGTGTCACCACGCTAGGCCCAAAAAAGGCCACGCATTGGGGGTCCAGCCTCCCTGAAGCAGCCTTCCGAGTGGGCTTGAAGACTGCTGGTTGCATCCCGGGAGACAGGCTTGATCGGGCTTGGGGGACCCCTGCCGCCATTCTGCCAGGGGTCACGTGTCTGCGCGCGCCGGCCCCGCCCCTCTTCCCGGCCTGGGCTTGGGTCTAGCCAAGCCTCTAGTGCCACGGGCCCGGGGGTCGGGTCACTGTACCTGGGTCACCACTCTAGGCCCGAAAAGGGCCACGGGTGGGGGGTCCAGACTCCCCGAAGCAGCCTTCCGAGTGGACTCAAAGACTGCTGGTTGCATCCCGGGAGACAGGCTTGATCGGGCTTGGGGATCCCGGCCGCCATTCTGCCAGGGGTCACGTCCCTGCACGCCGGCCACGACCCTCTTCCCGGCCCGGGCTTGGGTCTAGCCACGCCCCTAGCGGCACGGGCCCGGGAGTCGGGTCACTGTACCTGGGTCACCACTCTAGGCACGAAAAGGGCCACATGTGGGGGGTCCAGCCACCCCGAAGCAGCATTCCGAGTGGGCCCGAAGATTGCTGGTTGCATCCCGGGAGACAGGCTTGATCGGGCTTGGTGGACCCCGGCCGCCATTCTGCCAGGGGTCACGTCCCCGCCCGCGCCGGCCCCGCCCCCCTTCCCGGCCCGGGCTTGGGTGTAGCCACGCCCCTAGCGGCATGGTCCCGGGGGTTGGGTCGCTGTACCTGGGTCACCACGCTAGGCCCGAAAAGGGCCACGCGTGGGGGGTCCAGCCTCCCCGAAGCAGCCTTCGGAGTGGGCTTGAAGACTGCTGATTGCATCCCGGGAGACAGGCTTGATCGGGCTTGGGGACCCCGGCCGCCATTCTGCCAGGGGTCACGTACCCAAGCAACGGCCCCGCCCCTCTTCCCGGCCCAGGCTTGGGTCTAGCCACGCACGTAGCAGCACCGGCCAGGTGGTCGGGTCACTGTACCTGGGTCACCACGCTAGGCCCGAAAAGGGCCACGCATGGGGGGTCCAGCCTCCCCGAAGCAGCCTTCTGAGTGGGCGTGAGGACTGCTGGTTGCATCCCGGGAGACAGGCTTGATCGGGCTTAGGGACCCCGGCCGCCATTCTACCAGGGGTCACGTCCCTGTGCGCGAGGGCCCCGCCCCTCTTCCCGGCCTGGGCTTGGGTCTAGCCACGCCCCTAGTGGCACGGGCCCAGGGGTCGTGTTACTGTACCTGGGTCACCACTCTAGGCCCGAAAAGGGCCATGCGCGGGGGGTCCAGCCTCCCCGAAGCAGCCTTCTGAGTGGGCTCGAAGACTGCTGGTTGCATCCCGGGAGACAGGCTTGATCGGGCTTGGGGATCCCGTCCGCCATTCTGCCAGGGGTCACGTCCCCGCGTGCGCCGGTCTCGCCCCTCTTCCCGGCCCGGGCTTGGGTCTAGCCACGCCCCAATCAGCACGGGCCCGGGGGTCAGGTCGCTGTACCTGGGTCACCATGCTATGCCCGAAAAGGGCCACATGTGGGGGGCAGCATCCTCGAAGCAGCCTTCCGAGTGGTCGTGAGGACTGCTGGTTGCATCCCGGGAGACAGGCTTGATCGGGCTTGGTGGACCCCGGCCGCCATTCTGCCAGGGGTCACGTACCCAAGCACCGGCCCCGCCCCTCTTCCCGGCCCGGGCTTGGGTTTAGCCAAGCCCCTAGCGGCACGGGCCCGGGAGTCAGTTCACTGTAACTGGGTCACCACGCTAGGCCCGAAAAGGGCCACATGTGGTGGGTCCAGTCTCCCCGAAGCAGCCTTCCGAGTGGGCACAAAGACTGCTGGTTGCATCCAGGGAGACAGGCTTGATCGGGCTTGGGGACCCCAGCCGCCATTCTGCCAGGGGTCACCTGTCCGCGCGCGCCGGCCCCGCCCCCCTTCTCGGCCCGAGCTTGGGTCTAGCCACGGCCCTAGTGGCATGGTCCCGGGGGTCGGGTTGCTGTACCTGGGTCACCACGCTAGGCCCGAAATTGGCCACGCATGTTGTGTCCAGCCTCCCCGAAGCAGCCTTTCGAGTGGGCGCAAAGACTGCTGGTTGCATCCCGGGAGACAGGCTTGATCGGGCTTGGGGACCCAGGCCGCCATTCTGCCAGGGGTCACGTGTCCCCGTCCGCCGGCCCCGCCCCCCTTCCCGGCCCGGGCTTGGGTCTAGCCACGCCCCTAGCGGCACGGGCCCGGGGGTCGGGTTGCTGTACCTGGGTCGCCACGCGTGGGGGTGTCCAGCCTCCCCGAAGCAGCCTTCCGAGTGGGCGCAAAGACTGCTGGTTGCATCCAGGGAGACAGGCTTGATCGGGCATGGGGGACCCCAGCCGCCATTCTGCCAGGGGTCACGTGTCTGCGCGCACCGGCCCCGCCCCCCTTCCCGGCCCGGGCTTGGGTCTAGCCACGCCCCTAGCGGCATGGTCCCGGTGGTCGGGTCGCTGTACCTGTGTCACCACGCTAGGCCCAAAAAAGGCCACGCGTGGGGGGTCCAGCCTCCCTGAAGCAGCCTTCGGAGTGGGCTTGAAGACTGCTGGTTGCATCCCGGGAGACAGGCTTGATCGGTCTTGGGGGACCCCTGCCGCCATTCTGCCAGGGGTCACGTGTCTGCGAGCGCCGGCCCCGCCCCTCTTCCCGGCCCGGGCTTGGGTCTAGCCAAGCCTTTAGTGCCACGGGCCCGGGGGTCGGGTCGCTGTAACTGGGTCACCACGCTAGGCCCGAAAAGGGCCACGCGTGGGGGGTCCAGCCTCCCTGAAGCAGCCTTCCAAGTGGGCGCAAAGACTGCTGGTTGCATCCTGGGAGACAGGCTTGATCGGGCTTGGGGATCCCGTCCGCCATTCTGCCAGGGGTCACGTCCCCGCGTGCGCCGGTCTCGCCCCTCTTCCCGGCCCGGGCTTGGGTCTAGCCACGCCCCTAGCAGCACGGGCCCGGGGGTCAGGTCGCTGTACCTGGGTCACCATGCTATGCCCGAAAAGGGCCACATGTGTGGGGTCCAGCCTCCTAAAAGCAGCCTTCCGAGTGGTCGTGAGGACTGCTGGTTGCATCCCGGGAGACAGGCTTGATCGGGCTTGGGGATCCCGGCCGCCATTCTGCCAGGGGTCACGTCCCTGCACGCCGGCCCCGCCCCTCTTCCCGGCCCGGGCTTGGGTCTAGCCACGCCCCTAGCAGCACAGGCCCGGGTGTCGGGTCGCTGTACCTGGGTCACCACTCTAGGCCCGAAAAGGGCCACATGTGGGGGGTCCAGCCACCCCGAAGCAGCATTCCGAGTGGGCCCAAAGATTGCTGGTTGCATCCGGGGAGACAGGCTTGATCGGGCTTGGTGGACCCCGGCCGCCATTCTGCCAGGGGTCACGTCCCCGCGCGCGCCGGCCCCGCCCCCCTTCCCGGCCCGGGCTTGGGTCTAGCCACGCCCCTAGCGGCATGGTCCCGGGGGTCGGGTCGCTGTACCTGGGTCACCACGCTAGGCCCGAAAAGGGCCACGGGTGGGGGGTCCAGCCTCCCCGAAGCAGCCTCTCGAGTGGGCTCTAAGACTGCTGGTTGCATCCAGGGAGACAGGCTTGATCGGGCATGGGGGAACCCAGCCGCCATTCTGCCAGGGGTCACGTACCCAGCACGCGGCCCCGCCCCTCTTCCCGGCCCAGGCTTGGGTCTAGCCACGCCCGTAGCAGCACCGGCCAGGGTGTCGGGTCACTGTACCTGGGTCACCACGCTAGGCCCGAAAAGGGCCACGCATGGGGGGTCCAGCCTCCCCGAAGCAGCCTCTCGAGTGGGCTCGAAGACTGCTGGTTGCATCCCGGGAGACAGGCTTGATCGGGCTTAGGGACCCCGGCCGCCATTCTACCAGGGGTCACGTCCCGTGCGCGAGGGCCCCGCCCCTCTTCCCGGCCTGGGCTTGGGTCTAGCCACGCCCCTAGTGGCACGGGCCCAGGGGTCGGGTCACTGTACCTGGGTCACCACTCTAGGCCCGAAAAGGGCCATGCGCGGGGGGTCCAGCCTCCCCGAAGCAGCCTTCTGAGTGGGCTCGAAGACTGCTGGTTGCATCCCGGGAGACAGGCTTGATCGGGCTTGGGGATCCCGTCCGCCATTCTGCCAGGGGTCACGTCCCCGCGTGCGCCGGTCCCGCCCCCTCTTCCCGGCCCGGGCTTGGGTCTAGCCACGCCCAAATCAGCACGGGCCCGGGGGTCGGGTCGCTGTACCTGGGTCACCATGCTAGGCCCGAAAAGGGCCACATGTGGGGGGCAGCCTCCTCGAAGCAGCCTTCCGAGTGGACGCAAAGACTGCTGGTTGCATCCCGGGAGACAGGCTTGATCGGGCTTGGGG
>NW_024465526.1:0-13848 GCF_017591425.1 Ochotona curzoniae | reverse complement strand
GTGTTTTGTTGGGTTCAGAATGTTATGAACAAAAGGAAAAAGAAAATAAGCCTATTAGATCCAAGATTTGATTTCATGTTGTGAAGTGATGTGAACCTTTTGTTACCCTTCATAAAATGTATAAAAGCTCTGTTATGAGCTACTGAAAGTAATAGATGGTGGTTGGAAAAAAAGATGACCTATAATTGATCTAGGAATTGATATAATTTTTATAATCAACATGTTCTTATAATATAATGTTACGCAACATGCAAAGTTAACACACAGTTAATTCTTCAGCCAGCCACTTAAAAAAAATTTATTTTTATTGCAAAGTCAGGCATATAGACAGGAGGAGAGAAAGAGAGGAAGATCTTCTGTCCAATGATTTGCTCCCCAAGCAGTCGCAATGGCCAGAGCTAAGCTGAACTGAAGCCAGGAGCCAGGTGCCTCCTCCAGGTTTCCCACATGGGTGCAGGGGCCCAAGGTCTTGGGCTGTCCTGGACTGCTTTCCCAGGCCACAAACAGGGAGCTAGTTGGGAAGCAGGACTGCCAGGACTAGAACAGGCACCATATGGGATCCCGGCATGTGAAAAGCAGGGACCCCAGTGCTTAGGTTACTGAGATGGCTCCTAGCCAACCACTTTACAGGCAGAAATTCTTTTCAGATGTATGATCCTGCTGATCCTTGCCATAACCCACCGACAGTAAAAATCTGCCCATGTCATTAATACAAGAACTGGAGGGAGAGGATGAAACTGTGTTTTCAACACCATTCACACAGTAAAGATGGCCGGCTGACACTACAACCTGTTCCTACAGAAGCAGTTTCTGGACCTATACGAAAAAAGCGAGCAATGGCTAATCCCCCTCTTCTATACCAGGGTTCCTCGCCTAATTTCTCTCATCACACATGAATTCTGTAAGGTTCATGTAGAGTGTTCCTAGAAAAAAAAATCAGGATGTTAAAAAAGACTTGTAAGATGTGTAAGCCTCATAAAACAGGAAAGCTGAGGATAGGGAGGAGAGCTGATGGCCATAAGGGATCCTTCCTGGGATGGAAGTCTTTCTAAACTCAACAGTGTCACATGTGTGTCACATCCTACGCGGGTGTGCAAATTTGTGTATAAACATTACAAGCCAGAAAGCCAAGTTTATGAAATATATCAATACACCAATGAAGACAAAATATTCTTACCTTTTCAGTGAACAGTAACAGTCTTTCATGGATGTTAGATGCACATAATTCCGTGTACCTAGGGCTCCCCAGCAAGATACTTTATGGTAAATTTGATGGGCAAGACTGAATCAGGTCCATTATGACTATTTTTCTTTAGATGATGGGATGGGTGAAATTTAGCCATTACTCAAACACCTGGACACTTTTGCAAATTATAAAAAATGAGTTATAGCATTAGCAGTCTGTGTAGCAAATGCACAGTTAGGATAATAAAATGTAAATACCTGCAGTGCTCAAAGAATAGACATTTGATTAGGGAAGTGGGGAGTGAGCTGTCAGGGTCAAGAGAGTGACCAGGGAACGCGGTGTGGCTGTGACTCCCTGGCCTGCAGTTAGAGAATAGCACTGAGTGCTCCTCCCAGGGTGCTGCCAACCCCGATTCTTAATGAGTTATTACAACCCGGCACAAGCAGGCAATATGAAATATTAAGGAGCATGTTAAAGACAAATCTGTCTTGCGGAGTTCACGTTCTGAATAGGCTAGAAACAAGTCCCGAGAACTTTCTTGGAAGGAGATTGACATAAAGAGACTTCCTAAGCAAAGCTAAAGTAATCTTTATCAACAACCTGAAGGCCGAACAGCAGCTTGCCAATATGCAAAGAGCAGTGACCCAAGTCCTTTTCTCCACAGGACCACAGAAAGGTTCTTGTGGAAATGGATGTGTTCATATCGCTGGGAGGAACAACAGCCTAGGTAAGAACAGGGGTTGCCTAGTAAGCAACTGATTGGGAACTTCAACGCATTGACAGCGGAACACATGCCTGGACATGTTCCTCATTAAAAATAAAATTTAATGGCAAAGAAACAGTCTGCAACTTTTAAAATTTAAATTTGGTGATAAGATAGGAAGAGAAGCTACGTTCAGTGTGTGTGCAGTGGAAGGGAATCTAATTGTTGTTTCTGAAGTTGTTCGTTTTATCCTCTCAAGATTCCTGGGAGAGGAGTATTTTGGAGCCCATTTTTCAAGCAAGAGATCAAAATGGATAGAGCTGAAATGATCCTGATGTTGGAATATAAAAACCCTCAACAAATTTTTCCTCCCTGTATTTCCAGTGCTGATATACTGCTTTGCCAATGCTTTTGTTACTGTTTTGGTTTTGTCTTTTCCTCCATGCTTCTCCCACATGCTGCAGTCACATGTGGAACTGATGGGGAAGTCATCTCTGCAAGTCCCACTCCCATCTCAGGATGAGCTCAAGGGAGTTGCTGCTGGTTGCCATGTGCTTGGGTCTCATACATTCGCTTCTTGCTAATGGCCGTGGGAGGCAGTGATCGTGACTCACAAAGCTGTGCCGTGTGGAGGGGCTGAATTGAGGCTCTGACTCTCCTCGTTGCTCCCTTGACTGGAGCTGTCGGCAGTCATTTGGAATTGAAATGGCAGGTGGAAACTGTCTCTAGCCCTGAATCTCTCTGTCTTTGCCCCTCTGCTTCACATAGAAGTACATGCACACACAGCTCTGTAACCCTTACCGGAGACTAGGGAGAAGGGGAGAAAGGTTAACTAGTAGGGTACTAAGTTAAACTTAGACACAAGAATTTCTGGACTCTATTGCATGATGAGTGGCTATTGATAACGTTAATGCATTCATTATTTCTCTATAATAAAAGCAACATTAGAATGGATTGCACTATATTTAATGCGTTTACCATAAAGAAAAGTTAAATATTTAAGTAGATGTATTTACCCTGATTCGACACCATCACTATACTCCTTTGACTATGTACAACGTTGTTCATAAGAAAACATTAAAAAAAATTTTAATGCCTTTAAAAAATAAAGTGACCTTCAGCGTTATCTCATAGGGATCAAAACAGATTCTGAGATGGATTCTGTGGCTCATGTGCACATGAAACACCTCCCAAATCTCGGTGAAACATACAGTTGCAATGACTGCAGTTAGACCCCATGACTGAACACACAAGGGTCTTTGTGGGATGTGCTAGCACAAATGCTGGCTGATGGCAGGTCATCTCTAGAAGGCATTTCATAGGAAGGTCTCAGGCATGCTGTGGCCCTTCGGTTGCTTCGGAACTAGGTTGAACCCTGATGTTTCTTTAGACTATTCCTTCTTGTAAACCCTAGTTTTCTTTATCATGCCTCTACCCAGGAACGCAAGCTACTTGTAAACCTCTTCGTATGACACTGATTAAATTAGCAAGAATTTATTCTATTTCCATCATAACTTGCATCTGAGTAGCTTCTATCCACTTTCCCAGAAACTTCTTCTTGTGATTTTTATATAGATCCAAATAGTCTTCTCCACTTCTTCAGTAATTTCCATTTCTTCCTTTTCAATTAGTGATGTATATAGAAACTACCTAATATAATCTTGTGATTATGAAATGGTGTTATATTGTACATAGTAAATCCTCAGAGGATTGCCTGACATGATACATATTTTATGCCTAAAACATTTTTTGTATTATTATTCCCTCCTTGTGGTGGGGAGATTGTATTTGGGCCTTTGAGAATAAATTGTCACTGAGACAAGCAGGATATAGCCAGTGTGCAAGGAGCATTCCGATGGAAATTGATCAGATTGGCAGAGAATTGATGTGTTAATAACAGTAAGAAACATCCGCAATGAAAAGTGATGATGGAGTGACATTTAACATCCGGTGTGCTAGGATATATGCACTGACCAGCTTCTAACTGTACTTGCATGAAAAATTAACCTCGTCGCCTGTTTCATTTTCTTCCAGATACCAAATGAGGATTTGTGCTGATTCACTAATCATGCCATTTTACTTTAATTTTTTTCCCAAAGTTTTTGTATCAGTTAAAATTTCCTGTTTAAAGCAGAGGATCTTCAACTCACCTTGCTGAAGTCATTCCTCATATCCTGCAAATGGACACATCTCAGATCTCCTCATTTCAGTTTCAGACATAAGATTGAAGAATAACATTATGAATTTAGCAGGTGATTTCTGTAACCCTAAAGGGATGGCAAAGCCAAGCAGTTGAGACAGTCTTAACTCCCATTCATAAAGAATCATCAAGATTTACATTACATCAGTATGGAAGTAAACTTGAGATGAACATACAAAGGCATGAGCTACCCCAGCCTTTATTTGTGGGGGGGCCCTAAAGTTGTAATCAGTCATCACAGCCTGTTATATAATACAAATGGCATGCAAGCATCATGGATTTTACTATCAGACATTTTGTAAAGAGATATCACTGTTTGACAAATGTTCTGAACTTGAATTTCAATGTTTCATTCCTATGAACTTTTCCTGATCCCTGATGTTATATTGGAGTAATTGTCATTATAATCCCAAAGAAGTCAGAGATTTTCTAAATAATTTTTGTTCTAGAGGTTTAAGTAAAAGTAGCCCTCTGTAGACCCATTGTGTGTGTGAGTGATCATATCTATATATCTACATCTGTATACCGATGTAGATCTATATGCAGATATATATGTAGATGTAGATATATAATGGCAACCAAAGTGAACTAGAACTTTGGAAAATGGATCCTGATTTAACTTATATTGATTAGGCTTTTCAACTTTTAAAAGTAATGCCCAGCATGCAGCATTGCTGTACTGCAGGTTAAGTCATTGTCTTTAACCAGTGCTGTTTGTTTCCATAGGAGCACTGGTTATGTCCTGGCTGTTCTACTTCTGAGTCAACTCCCTGATGATGTTCTAGGAGATCAGAGAAAGATGGCCCAAGTGTCTGGGTCCTTTGCCATGCACACATGAGGGATCCAGAAGAACGACCTGGCTTTCGTTTTGGTGTGGCCCAGTCCTCGTCATTATGCTCATTTGGAGAGTAACCCAGTGGATGAAAGCTAGCTCATTCTCTCTCTCTCTCTCTCTTTCTCTCTGCCTCTGTGCTTTCTTTCAGAACACTCTTACCTTCCTGCAATACAAACTAATGAACAGCAGGCTCATTTCTGTATTTTCTTTAGTCCAAACATAGGGATGATGTTGATTACTAAGGAGATAATACTGAGAATAATGTGTTTAGTAGAAAGCTAGGATAAAGCTTTCCAGTTCTACTCAAATTTAAAGTGTTCTTCCATGCTTCTCCTCACTCCGTGGTTGTAGTGCAATCCCAGTGCTGTCAACGTGTGTGTGTTTGTGTGTATATGTATATATATTGCCTTAGCCACCAGTCCCAGTTCAACCATATGATAGTTCTCCATTTAAAACATAACTACATTCATTTTGCTTCTATTTCATTTTAGAATTGACTGATTCATTTTAGTGACAGTTTCAATATCATTGTGATCCCCAACTTAGAATAGTATGATAGTTACACTAAAATGTATTTTTTATCTCCTCATGCACATTTCAATACTTTGGGTAGTTAATACTAACATTTTGCAATTATAAATGGTATCAGTTAATTTTCCAGCAATGCATAAATCATGTGTGCTAATACATAAATTAGGCTTATTCACTCACTGGTATGACAATCACACTTGATCTCTATCATAATTTCCTATTTTTAATATCTTTATTTTAATTTGTATATGTGGAGGGCAGCATCACCGTTCTCCCTTTCTCTCCCTCCCTCTTTCTTGTTCTGCAGTCAGCTTTATATTTGGTTTTAGTGATCATCTGTATTTAAATTGCTTTTATTAATACCCTAAACTATCTTTATTCCTTTTTTTGCTATCTGCATTCTTAGCTTCCAGTGGTGTCCACTGGCTTTGGATGCTATTTGTATGATGATCCTTTTCTCTCCTTTCCCCCCACTTTTTAAAGTTTCAGTAAAAAAAAATGGATACAATATTTGAATATTCTATGTGGTATCTCTGTCCCTAACATTTGTGCAACCACCATTAAGAATCTCCATCTATGTTTTGGCATAACTGAAAATGTTCTATGAATATTTTTATTTCTGTTTAGCGTTGATTCTGTATGGAATGTTTTCAGAGGGTGGTAAGACATGTGGTTACATCTGAAATTAAGTGATTATTCCAATGCTGGTGTTATCCATTCAAGTGTTTTCCATTGAAATCTTTAACTATATTTTTGAAATTTCAGTTTGGAGAAGAACAAATCATGTTCCCCATTGCTGTTACTTTTTGAATTCTCAACTACATGGAGAAAACATTTCCTTTTAGTATTCCAAGCTATTACTCAATTCTCCTTGAGTTTATTCAGGCACAACCTTGTGGTAATTAAAGAAAAGAAAACACCTTTGGCAAACTTTTCACATAGTTTGACAAAGTGGAGGGCAAAATAAAGTCAACTGGATTGTCATCCCCTCCATGACTACTATGAGCGTTTTACAATCTTTAACCTAATGTAGGCAACCCACCCTGAATAGAAGTGGGTAGAGTTGGCTCTAGAGGAGACAACTAGTAAACCAGAATCAACTAGTGAGAAAGAATGGGAATGAAGTGTCCCCAGGGTGGATAGTAACGTGGTACCCTAGGTGCCCAGCAATCTGCAGAGCTTTGCGTAGTTTTAAGAAGAAAGTGATATTCAGAAAACGGATAGGCTGGAGACCAGAACAACAGAATCTTACCCATGCCCATGATTTGCTGCTAATGCTGTCACTTTCAAGAAAAAAGAATCAATTTTTAAATTCAGTAAACAGCATTCTGAGAGGAGTGGAGAATTCTTTCAGAGGTCTTGGGACTATCTGCCCAGGTAAAACTGGCTTCAGCCTTACACCTCTTAGGGAGTTGATTCTCTCACATGAATTTTTCTTTTCTGTATGATCGTGTTGTCCTTGGCTGTATTTGTCTGTGTAGTCATCTATTTAGTATTCTGTGTGGATACAGTGATCAGCTTTCACACCCAACTTCTCCAGTCTAAAGTGATTATTCTCCCTCCTGCCATTCTGAAGAGGGTCTTCAGGACAACTAATAATCGGGGCTGCAAGTGTGTCCGAAAGTCCAGGAACATAAACTCTAAGGCAAGGAATTGCTTCTTGTTATGCTTTATTCTCTGAAATGGTGTATACGATGGAGGGGGAAGGGGAAGAAGGGGAGAACCGGCTTAAGAGAAGGAAAGCAAAGGAGCAGGGGAGGGGAACAGTAGGAGAGAGGAGGGGAGGGAAGGAAATGAGAGGCTAAGGAAGAGGAAGGCAGATGGGAGACAGAGGCACTTCTTAAACTCTAATTCTACTTTGCATGTTAATGCCCTTGTATTTTAAGAAGTTTCTACATTATTTTAAATTATTTCTATCATTTTTCACACTAGTTTGGTAGATATAGGGCTCTACCCCGTTCCCTCCCCTTGCTCTCTTCCCCCTTTCCTCTGCCAGCATTTTATCATAGTATGATGGTAGTAGAGTTCACTAAGAACAATTACACATTGAACATTGTACTGTTCAGATAGCATTGTAAGTATAGACAAAGGAAGAGTATCTTGTACCATATTTAACAGTTTCACTGGGGAGCCCTCCTTCTATTCAGGAGTAGAGATGCGTACTGTAGTGTCGCTTTATTTCCTGGTGTGCTAATCTCCATTGTGCTGTTCATTTTTGAGGGTAAATATTTCTCCACTGCTAATCTATTTTATGTATTTTACATGAATGCTGCTTCAGAGAATGAGATTTCCCAGTTATTACATACAACTTTCCTGTCCCTGTAAAACTTAACAGTTCAATTGTCTTCCAAGAATTTTCTATATTTTTTACAATCTGTAAAAATTGTTTTGCATTGCTCTGTTTTGTTTCCAACCCTGATTCATGATTGAAAAAAAAAATACACCAGAGTCAACAAATTCAGATTTTAATCATTCACCATAGAATTGATTTCAGTGAGGATGGTGGACGTCTATACCCATTAAGTTTCTAAAGACAGCAGTGGCTATAGAGACCTGCAAAGTGTCCAGTGGTTGGACTGATAGCACACTGAGCCATTTGTGTCCAATAGGAAAGAGAGTGGTATTTCCAAGGGTGATGAAGTTGTGCGATTTGATGCTTGATGTTGCCTTTGGCTCCTTACAAAGAAATCAGGTCTCTCAAACTCCCAGAGAGCTGCTTGATAATATCTTTGCATAAATTTGATCTTTTTAGCATCTGCTGATCATTACTTAGAATTGTATTAACATATTGAATAAGTTTCTTTGTTTGGATCTCGGTTTCTTTCGCTGTGAAATGGGCTGATTCAGGTACATATTTCACTAGATCAAAACTAGCATGATAGAGGGATTGATCACACGTTTTTGTATGCTAAAAATTAGATGTGAATAAATAAGGGTTGTTTGTAGTAAAGACAACAACCACAGAACAGTTCATTATTGCTTTTCAGAAACGACTTATCTCTCATTAGTTATTTTCTAATACCAAATTGAACTCCTTATTTAACAAACTTCTGGTTAGATTCCAATGTGTTAATCACAGCAAGGAGACGTTTATGTATTCATTTGAAGTATCAGACTACAGTTCTAATGAAAAGTGGTTTTTAAAGCGTTGTGCAATTTGCCATGTGGTCAAAATAATGTTGTTTTCAAGGAATGGCAGCATTCTGAGTGCAGAGAAGATAAAAGAAGCCTAAGATATTTCCTCGGAAGGAAAGGAGCTCCGGGGAAAGGAGGAGGGAGGATCGGAACATATAAAAGGAGAGCTCAATTATTTTCCAGGGGAGGGAGAAGCAAAGATTTATTTATGTTTTTCCCCCCAAGGGAACAGCATAAAGACCTGCTTGAAGAACATCAGTTTCTTACTGAGAAATATTTCAAAGGACTTGACATTCACAGACCTTTATAGGCAATATGAGGCATTTTTCCAGAGTACCAGAACATAAATAGGTTTCAAACATTCACTGACAAAGACAGCTGAAATTTCTTCAACTTTGATATCAACTTGATTGTAAGAGTGTGCAAAACACGTGGTTGTTATGCGATGTGCCGATTTAGAAGAAACAATTTTATTTGTGCAGATTTCATCAGCAGACTATTTAAAGTGAGAAATATTTTTTTTATCACAACCTGAAATATAAAATGTTAATCTCCTTCTGGCGATGTTTAAATGTTTCACTACAAGATATAACAAAGTAAACAGACAAATGCTCTTTGCCAGTCACCTGCAAAACCACTGAGGGTGTGACTGGTGAGCTGGGTCAAGGTTGATGTGTCCAGGTTCTATTGAGTAGATCAGATTATGAAGAAGGCCTGAATGCAACTTCCCATCCACTTGCCTTCCTCATTCATCAGTACAATAAATGTAGGTGAATTTTCTGGTGCTTTGGTGATCTGCTCTGAGTAGCGTTTGTTTTCAGGGTAAAAGCCACTGAAGGCAACAGCTGGTTGTCACCACTCTCCAGCAGTGCCACTGAGTGCCCCGGTGTTCATCCATCAGTTGTTGATGTACCTTACATATATAGTCATCCACTGGCATCCCAAAGCCTGTGAGGGTTACATTTATAATGAGTCGTAGGAGTCCACAAGGCAAATCAATCAATTTTGGATATCCAGAACAGTCCATTTTTATTTTCTTCTGTTTTTTAAATACCCATTTACTCATGCCTTGATTTCAACTGCACTTTATTGAGCATCAACTAAGAACGTGGCAAGGGGCTAGGTACTAGAATGACAAAAAAGTAGATTTGGTCTTTGACCAGCAACATTACTAGGAAATTTAATAAAAATGATGAAATAGAAACTGTGACAAGTGCTTTAACACTATGTAAAATAGAGAATACTGGAGACGTTGCTGCATTGTGGTCAACCATGTGTTCTCCAAGATGATTGCAAATACTCCTGTATTATAGGTGCTTTTAGTTAATTAACCCAACCAGTCATCCACACCTGTTGCCATGATTTCTAATAGAGGATACTCTGCTACAGACAGCAGGATAGATTCACAGCTGAAAACCAAAGGATCGATTCTCCAAGTTCCTTGTAAAAAGCAGAAAGAGTGCTGCAGGCAGAAGAAGCGGTGAGCGTAAGCCACTGCTGCTGCTGCAATTGGCTCTCACTCGCCACTCGCAGCACTGTATTCACTCATAGGACCCAAGGACCATGCACACAGTACACAGTGTTCATATCCTGTATTTCAACATAAATTTAAAGGCACATAAAAGTACCGAAACCATACTCAGGGAAATGGAGGCCATTACTAGGATAATTTCCACTCATCATGTTCTGGGCAAAAGAATTAGAGAAACACTGTCTACTTAGTAACAGGTAGAAATTATCATTCCCTGCCAAAAGGAACATCAGATTCATAATAGAGATGAAAAAAATGAACTTCTTTCAGGAAATATTCAAAGTAACCAAAAATGTTAAGCAGATATTGAAGAAAAACAATTTTATGAAAACAAATATGAATAACAAGCAATGATTATGGGATGAGTCATGGAGGCTGAGCGATGGCCAGCACCAACCGTGCCTGGGGCAGAACTGCTGATGGACGAATGAGTGCAAAGTTCAGCTTGCTACAGGTTGGCACTGGGCTCCAGCTGCAGCTCTTCCCAGGGTGGCCAACACCTGTGTTCCGACTGCAGACCCGACCGTTAGGCTTTACAGAGGACAATCGCAAATGAATTATTTTAGACTTAGAATGTACCTTGAAATTGGCTGACATTTCTCTTTGGAAACCATACCACAGCTTGACTCTGCTCTCTGCCTAATCCTGATTTATTCTTTTACCTTTCCCATAGTTGATTCCAACAGCTCTTCCTAATAAGTATCTTTCACTAATCTCTCAGACTCTTGCCTGAGTATTCAGATTAAAAAATATATAAGACATCCCACAAGGAAATACACAGTTAAAAGCACTAGATGAAATAGAAAATTATAGCGCAAAAAAAAAAATTAAAACAAATTATGGTTTAGTGCTTAAAACCACATCAGGGCCCGGCGCGGTGGCACAGTGGTTAAGGTCCTCGCCTTGCACGCCCGGGATCCCATATGGGCACCGGTTCTAATCCCGGCGGCCCCGCTTCCCTTCCAGCTCCCTGCCTGTGGCCTGGGAAAGCAGTCGAAGACGGCTAAAAGCTTTGGGAACCTGCACCCGCATGGGAGACCCGGAAGAGGCTCCTGGCTTCGGATTGGCATAGCATCGGCCGTTGTGCTGACTTGGGGAGGGAATCATCAGACGGAATATCTTCCTCTCTGTCTCTCCTCTCTGTATATCCGCCTTTCCAATAAAAAAATAATAAAAATAAAATCTTTAAAAAAAAACCACATCAGAAGCAGAAATGGATGCAACGGACTTGTGGAAAATTGAATCAGTTATGTGAAGTACAAGCATAAAAAAAAAAACCCTGAAAATATAGTGGAAATGAACCAAAAAACAAAGCAATTAGAGATAAAAGGAACTATATGGAACTATTAGGTGGTTATATGGAGTTGAGAGATGGTAAACAAAATTTCAGATAAATGTAGAACATAAAAATAGAAAACAATTTTTTTTTCTGAAATAGAAGAGTATAAAATTTTCAAATGTATGCGATTTTTGCCTTAGCTTAAGAGGAAACCTTGCTGTTTTGGAGAGGGACCTCAGAACATAAGAACCTCAGTGAAGATGACATGGGGAGGGAGGATGGGTGAAGGACCTGTGGAAGGGGCACCCAAGCCCTCAGAGGTGCAGTGGACAACAAGCCTTGGAATACTCCCAGCAGAAAACAGGTAGCTGCAGCATCCACTCTTGATTTCGGCCCGCCATTGATGAAAACTGATGCTGGTGGCCTCATATGCAACCATGCTGCAGTGATGGGCAGCCAAGCAACATTCAGACACTGGAGGAAAACTTTGAGAAGCAAAAAAACAAAACAAAGCAAAAAACAAACAAACAAACAAAATGTTTGTTTTTGAGATGGGAAACTGATAGCATCCAGAAAAACATACCTTCAGCAAGTGGCTGGTAGTGCAAGAAGGTATTGGACAAGCCCCCACCAGCTCTCAAGTAAATCTACATATGTTTTTCAAAATCAAGAATGAGGCAAGATGTGGTTATTTCAACTTTTTGAATGAATATACCTTGTAGAAGTACAGAAGAAAATGCTACCGAAAGAAAAGAGATATACTTCCCTATTTTTAATGTGAGATGACAGAAAACAATGAAGTTTGTAGATCACTCCACAGAAGCAGTTTGTCCATTCAGTGATCAACAGAATAAAAAAACACATAGGTAAAAAATTATCACTAATGTAGTCTTTGGTACAAAAGGATTGACAATGAACATGAGCTCTCCATGCTTCTTGTGCTGGCTATTGTTTTTCTTGCACATGGGACCTAGCATCTTGAACACAATCAACAAATGCCTATTGAATGAAGTAGCATGTTGGTGAAGATTTTTAGCTGAAATAACATTGGTGATGATATATGCAAAGAGAAGGTAGTTACAATACAAAAGTCCAGAAAAATATCTTAGATACCATTCAAAGCGGCAAGTACTCATTTGTGAAAGTAGTTTTTCTACAGAAGTGCAAGTAATCGCTAGAAAGCATAGTCGTCCGCTATCTGATCCCTTAGGCCTAATGACGGCTGAATCATCACAGTGTGCTGTGCACATGGATACAACCACGTGCCTTTGTGTGAGTGCAAGCGAGCACCGGAATGCCAGTGTGTCTGCTTGCTGAAACCATCCATAAAATACCAGAAAGACTGCTGCGAGCACACCAGAACATTGAGCGAGACTGGAAAACTCAACACACATACTAATGTTGTCACTAATGTAAAGAAATGCAAATGTGGAAAGATGAAAATTCCAAAAACTAAAATATCATTTATCTTCATGTGATAAACTTTAATATCAAAGAGGCAACTAAAACTGCTATAAATGAGTATCTAGATAGTGACAATTATCAATATATTCCAAATCTCATTTGGTGGAGCTGAACCCACATAGAGAGGGAAAAGGTTTAGTTTAGAAATGGTCATTTAGGATTCCACTGTTTAAAACATTGTCTGCAACACTCCAACCTGAGCTCATGTCTTGTTTCCACTACTGACTCTTGTTGGTACGGACCCTGGGAACCACAAGTGATGTCTTTTTTTCCTTTCTTATTTTTTTTTTTTTATTAATTACATTGCATTTTGTGACACAGCTTCATAGGCTCTGGGATTCCACCAACCCCTTCCAATGCCCTCCCCCCATGGTGGATTTCTCCACCTTGTTGCAGTATGACAGTTCAAATTCAGTCAAGATTCTTTCATTGAAAGCATATACCAAGCATAGAGTCCAACATCTTATTGTCCAGATGAATTCAACAGTTTCTTTGGGAGACCATCCCTGGTCTGAAGGTAGAGCTTGCAGAATATCATCCCAATCAATTAAAAACCCTAACATAACATCAGCAACAATTTGCAACATTATGGAATTAATTGACATGGTATTGAGTAATCAATACATTAAAACAATACAAGTTCTTAACCACATTCTGTGACTACTTCATTGACCCTTCAATTTTTTTGGTACACAGAACCAGCTGTTATACACCTTAAAGTGGCTATAGGGTACTATTCAGCTGTCTCGTGTCTGTTTTCATTTTAGCATTTAGCAGTTTATAGTGTTGAAGCATAATTTTGCTGAACTTGGGAGATTTTAGGATAGTCTAAACTGGCTTATAAATCTAACAAGGCCTTTGTCAACAGTTGAGGTGCAGAACAGTTTTAGGAGGGGTGTGCAGAGAAATCTTCAATACCCTAGTGAGAAGTAACTAATCTTTGTGTCCCACCTAGTAAGGAATATGTGAGTCCACGCTGACCAT
>NW_024465525.1:0-8087 GCF_017591425.1 Ochotona curzoniae | reverse complement strand
TTGCTGCTGTTACATGGGGCAGATAGCATTCTGACTGAGCCACATTACTACAGCATACTCAGCACAGTAGAAGTGCACATGTGGGAAGTCTTAGCACCCCTGATCACTGCACAGTCACCCCCACAGTCCTGAGCAGATTCTCACCGCAGCGTGTTTCCTGTGGTGCCTCCAAGATTCCCCCATCCCTTCCTCATTCTGATTGCCAGGTACAAACAACTTTTGATCTTTCTTGGATCACTTTCAGCTAGTATTCTTCTTCTCGACTTCCTGCAAGTAGAACATAACCTAGCCACGGTGAGATGGGTCAGTGGTGAAATCCTTGGCATGCAATCGCTGGGATGCCATGTGGGCACCAGTTCATGTCCTCTCTGCTCCACTTTGCATCCAGATCTCTACTTATGGCCCAGGAAAGCAGTGGAGGATAGCCCAAAAGTTTGGGACCTGAACCTGTGTGAAGGACCTGGAAGAAGCTCCTGCCTCCTGCCTTCATTTTGCCTTACCTCAGGCTTTTGTGGATATTTGGGGAGTGAAGCAACAGATGGAATTTTGTTCTCTCTGTGTCTCCTTCTGTATTTCCAATAAAAAATAAATAAATACATCTTAAAAGTAAAAGCATACCCAGGGTTCTCCTTTGGGTTTAAATGATGCGGAATGTTTGGACACGTGGGTGGGGTGTATGCAACACATCTCTGCACACACATACAGCAGTGTAGGAAAAATCATGGGGAGTGCTCTGTCACCTCTCCAACCTTTATTACATTCATTTGGGGGATTTTTGAAACTTAACAACAAAATGTTGTAGATTTAAGTTCCTTTACTGTGGTCATAATGCCAACTTGAACTTTGCTCCTATAACTGTATTTTGTACTGCATTCTGTGTTGGAGTGTGGGTAAAATGTTATTGTCGGGCAGTGTGAGATTCCTTTGTGCTGAAAAACTGCCACTTTGCTAGGCCAGGAGGCGCCTGGACTTTAGGAGGACTCTGCTTTAGTGATAAATTTGTTCTTTGCTGTCCTCCAACCTTGTTAACGCAGGTGTAGGGGGTCAGGGGCACAAATCTTCCCTGGTCCCAGGAACAGGAGGAAGATAAGGGTGTGAGAATGGAATGAGCCATACAGATAATGGGTATGGGAACGGAACAGGCTGCCTGTGCCTGAAAGCCATAAAATTTAACATGTCTAAGGTTGTTACTTTTGATGTATTTCCCAGCCCAAAGGGGCCTATATAATCTTCTGTTTTGGGCTGTTCGGGGCCCAACCACCCCGATTGGCTGGCCTGTGTGCCCCAAGTGCGGTCAGGCCCCAGCATGCTGGTGCAATAAACTCTGTTTGCTGTTTGCATTCCCAGCGAGACTCTTTGTCGTTCTCTGATGGTTGACCAGCTGCACCCTGACGTCTGGGGGGGCTTTAAGCCGGACTCTTACTTCCCAAGATGGGAAAACTGGAAGTCAGATTTTTGCACATTCACATAAGATATAAACTGTAGAAACTTTATCTTGAACTCATTCCCTCTAACTTCTTAAATGAGAAACACTTTAAGAATCACCGAACATACACACCAACAGGAAAACTGATAGCACATCAATACAGTGATGGTGATGTCTATAAGTTATTAATAGGAACGGTAAACAACTTAATATTATTTGGTTTACACTGCAATCGACATGCCTTCCCCACAGGTAAAGCTCACACATGCAGGGAATGGAGTCATTCTCTCTCTTATATTATGTGCACACAAACCCACACACACACACACACACACACACACACACACACACACACATCTTGGATTATTTCTGTTCTAGTAACTTTAACACAAAACCCCATTCTGCATAGCTATGCAGAGTCAGTAGCAGGAGAATGCAAGGAAGTCATGACTGAGGTCGTCCCTGAATGTTACCAGGTGCCTCTGCATGAGACCAGGATTCTGGGGGTTAGACCACCTGGACCCTAAAAAGTTTTCAGGTCGTCAAGTTTTCTTACTGGGGTATCCACATTTAATGTATTCCCCATATGATTATGCAGTGAGAGCAGCAGAAATGTGCCAGGAGTAGTGTGTGAGGGAATTCCTTCAGGCTGCCATGGAGTCTGCAGAACACAGCCTACAGATTTCCTGAGAGCTGCAATCTAGACAATGCACCAGGATTCTATGTAAGGGGAAAACAGTATGAGATGGCGATTGTCTAAAAGTTATTCATATAAATGATAAACAAATTTACAGACACTTGTTATATATTGGAAAGAACATGTACACTTTCACAGGAGGAGAATCAATGATGAGAGACAGTATACATTTAACAGAACAAACAGCCTAGTTAGGTTCCTCTCTGTTCTTCTTCTTCTTCTTCTTCGTTTTGCTAGTTTAAGCCATTTAATCCATAATATTCTGTTATAACAATCCAGGATAGGATACCATTGATTCTTTGAATGGTCCAGAAACATTTCAGATTCTTAGAAATAATAATTATTTTCTTTTTTCATATATATTTTGTTATTGTTATTATCATCATTTTATGATATAGTTCCATAGGCTCCTGGTATTTCCCTTATCCCCTCCCCAACTTCCCCCACCCACCTAGTTAGTCTATATCATTACTAAAGTATAGTTCTTCATACACAGTCATATGTCCATCATTGCGGACATGGACAATGGCAGAGAGTCCAGAATCCTATTGTCAAGATATAGTAAGCAGTTTCATTGTAAGTCCATCTTTGGAAGTAGAAATGCATACTGCATTGTATCCTCACATCTGGATGTTAGTCTCCATTTCACAGCTACTGTACATCCCCTCAAATGAAAAGTCATAGTACAAAATCAACAATAGAAAGAAAAATAGAAATTTAGAATGCCACGAAGTTAAAGAACATCTTACTAGATATGACAGTCTCCATTACACAGCTACTATACATCCCCTTAAATGAAGAGCCACAAAGCAAAATCAGCATCAGGAAGAAAACAGAAATTTACAACGCCGTGAAGTTAAATCACATGCTACTAAATGACTAATGTGTAGCCTAAGAAAGAAAATCAAGAACCTTCTTGAAGAAAATGATGCTATTGTATGATCTATGAGTCATTGAATGATTTAATCAGAAGAAAGTGTTTTGAAGAGATGAAACTAACAGAAAACATCAAAATCCATGCGATATAGTTTCTGCTGGTCTTTGTTGGTGAAATGTGTCTCTTCTAGACAACAAATAGATGGGTTTTGTTTTTAAATCCAGTCTACTAATCTATGATGTTTAATTGAGCTTAAGCCATTTACCTTCAGGGTTTATATGTATGGGTGGTACTTTGGTCCTGTCATTTTAGGAATGGGTTGTTCATTGGCTTAGTCTTCTGTTGTCATTTTACTGGGATGTTCTTCTCATTTGCCTTTAGTTTTGGTGGGTGCTATTCCTCTTGTCTGTCAAGAGAACATCTTGAAGTATTATTTGTAGGGAGGGCAGGTTTGGAAGAGGCAAATTCTTTTAACTTTTCTTTAAAGTGGGAGAATTTTATTTCCTTTTCAAAGACAAAAGAAAGCTTTGCTGGATATGTTATCCTAGGCTGGCAATTTTTTTCTTTTAGGATCTGGAACATGTCACTTCATTCTTTTCTTGCCTGTAGAGTTTCTTGTGAGAGATCTTTTGTGATGTTAATTGACATTCCTTTATATGTCAACTGATTTTTTTTTCACGTGTGCATTTCAGGATCTTTTCCTTATATTCGATTGAAGAGAGCTTGGTGATCATGTGTTGTGTGAAGATTGCTTTTGGTCAAGCCTGTTGGGGGTTCTGTGCCCCTCCTGGATCTTGTTTCCCAATTCTTTCTCTAGATTAGGGAAATTTTCCTTTATTATTTCATTAAATATATTTGTAATCCCAGCTTCTCTTTCTGCACCTTCTGGGACTCCCATAACTCATATATTTGGCCTTTTAATAGTGTCTTTCAATTCTTGAATACTTTTTTTGGCCTGATCCAGCTCTGCTTCCAGCTTTTTGTTTGCTTCCCCCTGATGACAGGAAATATCTTCCAATTCTGAGATTCTTTCTTCCGCTTGCTTCGTTCTAATTTGGAGACTCCACTATACTTGTAATTTGCTCTACTGTGTTCCTAATTTCTGATGTATTAGCCTTGAGTTGCTTTATTGCTTCCTTAAATTCTTTGAACTCTCGATGTGCTTCTCATTTTTGATCAGAAGCGTTAAAATGAGTTTTCTGAAATCTGTGTCCACCATATTCTCGATGTCTTCCTCAGTTAACTCTGAGGTTGGCATAGGGCTTTGCTCCTTCACAGGGGCGTTTTCAGTTATATTCATTGTGCCTCTATCTCTTCTTTTGCTCTTGGTCATTACACTTCTGTTTAGCAGAGTCTTCTCCTTGGGGTAGGTTTCTAAGCTCTGTCACCCACGGGTCTACAGTTCGATTTTACTTATTGCAGTTGGTATACAACTCTTTGCTTGGAGCCAATTGTATCACTCCCTCGAGCGAGTTCCAGGTCTGTGTTCTTATGTTGGATTTCCACCTGGTGTCTCTGTAGTCCCAACTCCTGGCTCACCATTCTCCACTTCTGTGATACCGTGCTGAGGTTGCACCATTATCTGTACAACCTTTCTCCCACTTACGGTTGAAGCAGGTCCCAGGATTACAGAGACACCAGGTGTCCTATATAGCTAGGTTATTGGTGGCGTTGATCTGTTGGCCGTTAGGCCCGGGTGCCACACGGACCTATTTTGACCTGTACGATGCCACAGTTGGTATTATTTTCCTGCAGGACCAGCGCAATCCACTGAACTCAGTGAGTTCTTGTGAGTTCAGCACATGCGCAGTTCACTGTTGTCCCCTGCAGTCCTAAAGCATTTGCCACAGTGTACAACATGGCACCTGACGTACCACTGCTAGAGTTCTTGATCTGCTGGTCATCAGGTCTGAGGGCTACCCAGACCTGTCTTGGGTGGAACCTGTAGGATGCCACGTTGACGCAGTTCACTGAGTCAGAAATGCGTTTACTCCCAGCTCAGGGTATGCTTAGGCCTTTCCCTTGCCTTTGCCTCCTTATGCAAAATGGTGCCCAATTTGGCTGTAGGGGGCTGACTGGCTGTGAAATCTACCCTGTTCTCAAACTGCACGTCTGTGATCTGCTGCTCTGTCTCTGCTCCTGGTGAAATTCAACAGACCAGCAGGATGGACAGTTCTTTCCCGGGTTCACCTCCTAAGCTCCCAGTGAAAGTCCCTTCCCACATGGTTGCTGGTGGAGTTTCAGCTGCTGGTGGATTTCAGATTGCTGTTAGCTGAATGCCCCTGGGGTATCAGTCGCCACAATATCACACTGTTTTGTCCGTTGCTTTCCTGTGTCTGTCAATCTCCATGTACCCATCTGCTGTTGTTCTGTCCTCTCCTGTTTCCTGGAATGTGTCCTCTCTGCTTCATCCAGATTAAATGTTTTTTCCATCCGTTTAAATGTATCCTTACCCTATCCCACCATCTTGATTTTAGGTTCCTCTCTGTTTTAAGTTGAGTCCAAACAAATGGCCTAAGTGCTTCAGTCCGCTGAGAGCACAGTCCTGAGTTGGAATGGGGAAGTCTAATCAGGTTGTAAGGAACTTCTGTGGTCTCTGATTATGGTGAGCAGGTAGACCTATGTGAATGCACAACTCCCTTACACGACAACTTCTTCTTACTGTGTCCAACAACTTTAGCTCAGTACATTGGGGTGAGGGTAAAAGAATAAATTTTTAAAAGTTCCTGACAGACTGTTATGAGGGAGAGAAAAGCCCAATTCCCTAACAGGAACCAGGCCTGCACCTGCACTGCTTCTGAGTCAGCTCAACTCTCCTTGTGCGCCCCCTGGTGGAGCCACAGGCCCTGCAGCCAGGTTTGTGTCTGGGCTCACACTGAGGGCCCTGCACTGTGTCTCTGGCACAGTAATAGAGGGCTGTGTCCTGGGCTGTCAGAGCGGTCATTTGCAGGGACACCGTGCTGGTGGCGCTGCTGCTGGAGATGATGAATCGGCCCTTCACGGAGGACGCGTAGTATGTATCACCATAACTGTCAATTGCTGCGATCCACTCAAGCCCCTGCCTGTGGCTTCAAAGACCAAACTCATTCCGTAGCTACTGATGGTGAATCCAGAGACTTTGCAGGTGAGTGTCAGTGTCGCCCCAGGCTGGACCAAGCCTCCGCCGGACTCCTCCAGCTGCTCCTGACACTGGACACCTGCAAACACAAACGTCCTCGTTGGAAACTGTCACTCACACCCACTGACCCCTCACCCTCATCCTCTCCCATACTCAACACCCCTTGTCCTCCATCACTGACCTTGGAGCACAGCCACCAGGAGAAGCCATCTCAGAGCGGTCTCCATGGTGAGTGTCTGTGTGGAGTGCGATCCCTGAGTGGGACAGCTGGGAGTCCCTGGTCTGGGGCTCCTGTGTCAGAGCTGCTGGTGAGGCTGTTCTGATTTTTCTGAGCACAGGGGAGGGCCCTGTTTGCATGTCCTGCTTGTATATAATAAATTCTGCTGTTGGAGTGTTCAGAGAAGTGAGTGCCCTGAGCAGATGGAGATGTTCTGTGACCGTGAGTTATGACGTAAATTTAGAAAATCTGATTTCTTACATTATAAGCCTCGTGTTTAATATTATGGACAGTTTTCTTGCTTCATTTTAATATAGGTGTACATCTAAAATACAGTGTTACTATTCCGTATTCTTTGCTGTTTACATCACCATTCATTAGCATGCTTTTACAAGAGACTGTAGGATGGGGAAAGCAAGAGGCAAACAGAGAGGAAGAGATGGACACAAAGAGAGCCTGGGGAACATCCTGTACCTTTAAGTGAAATCGAATGTCTGGATCCGCTGGCACTTGGTCGACTACACCTGGGGTCCTGGGGTTCATCTGCATTCACCACGTTGTTAGAACAGACTCATGCACTTGTACGATACGCTACTGTTTCCCAGGATGCATTATCGGACGAGAGTTGGGGTATGTCATTGTCTTGGCTCAACGTGCTAATCCTCCACCTTCAAGTACTTGCATTCTGCCTGAGCACTGTTTCGTGATAGACTGCTCCCTTTCTGATTCAGCTTCCTGTTGATGCCTTGGTCCTCAATCCCTGGTCCTCAGCACTGGACCCAGCTGCTCCCCATCACAGCTCAGCACAGACCTGAGGCCCTGAGCGTGTTTGAAGAACCTCGCTGTGTCAGAGAACATGGTGTTTTTGTGGCATTTTGGGTTATCCTAGAAAAATGTGTTGTGAATCTCATCCATGTTGCTGAATTTAAGGACTTTGTTAGCTAGTGTGCAATGCTATCTATCAGTGTTGCTGCATTTACATAGGCTGTGCAGCATTCTAGCTGAGCCACGTAATACAGTAATAATACAGTAAACACGTAAAAGTGTACATGTGGAGTTAGCACCCCGATCACTGCACAGTCACCCCCACAGTCCTGAGCAGATTCTTACCCCAACGTGTTTCCTGTGGTGCTCTAAGATCCCCCACCCATTCCTTCTTCATTCTGATTGCCAGGTCAAATGACCTGTGATCTTTCCAGGGTGAATTCCAGCTAATGTTCTTATGATGGGATTTCTACATAGAACATGCCCAGTGTTCTCCTTTGGGTTTAAATGACACGTAATGTTTGTACATGTGACTGGGGAGTATGCAACCATGCACACACATACAGGCTGACTGCTCTGTCACCTCTCTAAGTTTTATTAGGCTCATTTGAGGGATTTTAAAACTGTTATCCTTCTTTTAAATTTATCCATAAAATACTGTTGAATACTTTCTTTTGCTGTGTTCCTAGTGCTATGTGCATTTTGCCTCTCTAACTGTATTTCATGCGACATATTCCCAAATGATTAAGAAATGAATTACATCATCCAGAAAAAAAGGAAGTCAGATTTTTCACATTCACACAAGATGTAAGACAGAATCCATCACCGCATGACCCCATAAATGAGAAATAAATTCAAGAATCATTGACCATGCACATCCACAGGAAACTGATCAGCACCTCAACACAATGGTAAGACTCTTGCGGAAAATTAGTAAGAAGTCAGTCCCACTGGATATATCTTGGGGAACATAAAAATCCCAGGTGT
>NW_024465524.1:0-5087 GCF_017591425.1 Ochotona curzoniae | reverse complement strand
GGAACACATATGGGAGAGATCACATCCCACATCCAGAACAGAGCTAGATCCAGGGTGGACCAGATAACATCCTGATTGAGGCAGAATCACAGAATCCATGAGATCTACTTCAGTCTCCTCTGAGGGCAGCCTCCCTCAGTGATGTAGAAGCTTCCCGTAAAAACAACTCCCAGAGCTGCCCCTGCTTCTCACATGTTCATCCTGGAGCTCACACCTCCTATTCATCCCTTGAGGGACACACTCAGGACAGAACCAAACTATAGCTGCTTCATCATCATTGTGTGTGCAGATATACAGACCCAGATGTTGTAGGAGGACCGGCTGTGAAGGATGGAGGGCCCCAGATATGAACGCAGCTCCCACAGACGGGTATTTTTTCATTGGGTTGTACAGTATTTGTCATCAAAACTCCTACTAAGTTGAAGGAATGTTTATCTCTCCAAGTTTTTCCTGAAGTAATGCTGACAAGTAAGAAATGTTTCTGCTTGCCTGGGCAGTACAATACCTTCATTTGCTTACAGTAAAGTAATTGACACAACCAAGATCAACAACATATCCTCCATGTGGTATAGTGCTCTGCATTGCTATGGGAGAACTAGCAACATGTACTCGAGTAGGAAGTGATACACACATGCTTCGTCGGATACTGACAGTCACAGGCAGTTTCTCATGCAGGTAGAACTCACTCGTGTTGGGTTTGTAAAACAAATGACACTTAGTTGATAGCAGGACAGAACCCACATCAGTTGCTGATGAGCTGTCCTCCCTTTACAGCATGACGTGCTCCCAGGGTGTCATGATGCTGAACCTACACACACGGATGACACAATTTCTCTACATGAATGACTCAGCATCGCACGCTGGACATAGAGTGTTCTGTGCTTAACAGCACTGTAGCCATGTGAACACATGTCATTGGAATCAATAATTTTATTAAATTTATTTATTTTTATTGGAAAGGCAGATATACAGATAGGAGGAGAGACAGAGAGGAAGGTCTTCCGTCCAATGAATCACTCCCCAAGCAGTCACAATGGCTGGAGTCACAGTGGCCGATCCAATGACAGGAGCCAGAAGACTCCCCTGGATCTCCCACATGGGCACAGGGTCCCAAGGTTTTGGGCCATCCTCTACTGCTTTTTCTGACCACAGGCAGGAAGCATCGATGGAAAGTGGAGCAGCTGGGACATGAACTGGCACCCAGATGGAATCCCGGCACATGCAAAGTGAAGACTTTAGCCAATAGGCCACCACATCAAACCCCAGAATCAAGAATTTAATTGAACATTTTATTGGAAAGGTAGATTTGCAGAGAGCAGGAGGGATACAGAGAAGATCCTGAATCCACTGGTTTACTCCTGAAATGGATGCAAGAGGCAGAGCTGAGCCAATCTGTAGCCAGGAGCAGGGATCTTCTTCCAGGTCTCCTACGTGCATACAGAATCCCAAGGACTTCAGCCATCCATTACTATTTTCACAGGACATAAGTAGGGAGCTGGCTGTGAAGTGAAGCATCTGGAACACAAACAAGCACCCAGTGGGATGCCAGTGATGGAGTGGTGGAGGATCAGCCGGTTCAACCATCACACAAGCTCAAAGAATGTAATTTAATTTCCATCTTGAGGATACAACACATCCTCTACTGTTATCCTGCTGGACATTCATTCTTTTTTTTTAAAGATTTATTTTTATTATGTTTTTATTGGAAAGGCGGATATACAGAGAGGAGAGACAGAGAGGAAGATCTTCCGTCCGATGATTCACTCCCCAAGTGAGCGCAACGGCCGATGCTATGCCGGTCCGAAGCCAGGAGCCTCTTCCGGGTCTCCCACGTGGGTGCAGGGTCCCAAAGCTTTGGGCCGTCCTCGACTGCTTTCCCGGGCCACAGGCAGGGAGGTGGAAGGGAAGCGGGGCTGCCGGGATTAGAACCGGCACCCATATGGGATCCCGGGCGTGCAAGGCGAGGACCTTAACCACTTGCGCCACCGCGCCCGGCCCCTGGACATTCATTCTTGATTGTGCCTCTGGTCAAGTAGCCCTCCCTGTCCTTGCACCAGTGTGGCCTCTGCCCTTCTCCAGACGTGTCTCTGCTTATCACCATTGCATCTGCCTCTGTGAGTTCAAGACAATGGATTCCAGAAAAGCTACAAGGCAACATGCATCTTTACGACTTGGAGTACATTACTCCATCATGTACTCTAGGATCAAATAAGTTTCCCAAGTGACAGAACATCTTTCTTCTCAAAACTGAACAGTATTCCAAGCTCAAATGGTACAGTGTGCAATGACCCATACCTAACACTAAGTTCACTGCAGATCTGAACTTCGTGAATATCGTGGTGCGAATTGACCATGGAACAGCAGGTAACTCTGGACATGCTGACCTCTGAAACAGTGCATGATCCCAATGCAGATTCACGCTCAGTAGCTGTTGAGGAGGGAGGAAAGGAGCACATGCAGCTGGATATGAGTATCAAGCGCTTCAATCCAAACGAGGAGTCATTTATACCACCATGTAATATATCTACACTCACACTAAAAGTACACAAGATACTTGAGCAATCGGTTTGAGATTCATAAACAACAAATCAAAAATTCTGACTCTCCATCACAGCCACCACATTCCAAGCCCTTGCACAGCTGCTCTGTACTGTGACTTCTCTAAAGCGTCCAACACCAAGGCTTACTATATAGGAGCACAACATGCAAATAGGGCCCTCCTTCTGCTCATGAAAACCAGCCTCACCAGCAGCTCTGACACAGGAGCCCCAGACCAGGGACTCCCAGCTGTCCCACTCAGGGATCGCACTCCACACAGACACTCACCATGGAGACCGCACTGTGCTGGCTTCTCCTGGTGGCTGTGCTCCAAGGTCAGTGATGGAGGACAAGGGGTGTTGAGTATGGGAGAGGATGAGGGTGAGGGGTCAGTGGGTGTGAGTGACAGTTTCCAACGAGGACGTTTGTGTTTGCAGGTGTCCAGTGTCAGGAGCAGCTGGAGGAGTCCGGCGGAGGCTTGGTCCAGCCTGGGGCGACACTGACACTCACCTGCAAAGCCTCTGGATTTGACTTCAGTAGCAGCTACTTTGTCTGGGTCCGCCAGGCTCCAGGTAAGGGGCTCGAGTGACTCGCAGCAATATATGGTAGTGGTAGCACCGGCTATGCGTCCTCCGTGAAGGGCCGATTCACCATCTCCAGCAGCAGCGCTACTAGCACGGTGTCCCTGCAAATGACCGCTCTGACAGCCCAGGACACAGCCCTCTATTACTGTGCCAGAGACAATGTGCAGGGACCTCAGTGTGAGCCAGGAACAAACCTGGCTACAGGGGCACGCAGCTCCACCAGGGAGCGCAGTGCTTGCTGAGCTAGCAGACCCATGTGCAGGTGCAGGCCTGGTCCTCTTAGGGAATTTGGCTTTCCTCTCCCACAACCGTAGGTGGGGAACATTTCTAAATTCATGCTGTCACCCTCTCCCATAATTTCTGAGCTATAGAGTTGTAACATAATAAGAAAGCACTGATACAGGAATGACACTGGATGCATCTGTGGTTACAGTTGGAATGCAGACTTATCACCAGTGACTGACTGGGCCTGGAGAATGAGAGACCACATTCACCTTCAGCAGGAGCAGGGCGAAGTTAAGGGCTGGTTCCTGTCAGGGGTCGGGTTCCCCCATTCACGTTTCCTAAGTTACAATTCTGGATCAGTGGTGTTGTCCCCATCACAGAAACCCCTGTGCACGAGGCTTATTTCCACTTTCATTTTTCAAACTTTTATTCTCATGTTGTTTACATGATTGATTAGTGTGAGAAGGAGTGAGGAATAAGGGATAGTGGTAAGACCATTGTTTCCAAATTCTCTTTCTCTTCTTATATCTGGGGAACAGGAGGTAATGAGGGAAGAAGATGAGCCCAGCCTCCCAACTGCCTCAGGACCCAGGAATGGCAAAGAGCCGCCCGATGTCATGCCAGGGACCCCAGGAGAGAGCACGTTCCAAGGGTTCTGCTTACCTAGTCTTGACAGTTCTGAAATGCTGTCGATCTCACCAATCCAAGGATGAGGAAATCCTTCCATGGCCCATCGGCTGATATACTCTACCTTAGAGCCCCCATTTGCCCAGAAATTTGCTGGCTGAGACAGTTGACCAATTTGTCCTGTCCCTTGTCCTCTGTTATGGTACCAAGTGTCCTCAGTGGCAAACTCCAATGGACTGCCATATCCTCCATGTAAAAGTGGGTATGCTGTTCACTGCTCCATCTAAGCCACTGAGCAGGCCCTGTTCTGACACGTGCACTCCATGGTCAGAACACAGATCCTGCAATCCTCCCCATGGTTGGAATTCTGAGTCCAGTGGTTCAGTTGGGGCAATCTGCAAAGAGAGCTCGTCTGAAATGGTCCCAGACCTGACTCTTGTGTGTGCTTGCCAGTATGTCCCGAGACTGTCACCCACGCCAGCCTACATGTACACTGGCAGTTGCAATTGCTACGTTAGTTCTGTCTCCAGCCCCATCTCTTATATAAACTCATGGATGCTGCAGCCCAACACAATCCTGCTCAACACAAGCTCGGCCCTCACATACAGTGACAGGAACTTCAGCCTAGTCGGAGCGACCCCGAATAACCGCCAACAAGCTCTTCCTCAGTCCTGGATCCTGTGCTTCCCAGTAATGCAGCAGACGGGTCCAGTGTGTTCAACAGCCCATTCAGCTCTCCTACATGTCAATGAGCATTGAAGCCTTGCTCTACCCAATCCATCCCACTATCCAGCCCACACTTGTGCCCGCAGGTGCCTGTCGAGCAGGCCCGCCCTCAACCCTGGTTCTCATGCTCACCAGGGCGAGCTGCAGCCCATCAGAGAGGCGCCCTCCATTTCCCTACTGGCTCAAACTTTTATGCAATTAACTTGAGGGATATAGATGGTATCCACATGGATACCCACTGAATCTGTAAATCATGCATCCATCTGTAAATGTTAACAAAAACAGTCTTTTTACTCCACAGATTTGAGATCCCACTTTGATGTCGTCGTCCATTTCTGCCTCTCGTTTCACAGTTGTAATGTGGATATCACCACTTAGTTACACTGA
>NW_024465523.1:0-13268 GCF_017591425.1 Ochotona curzoniae | reverse complement strand
GGGTTTTAAGATGGCCGACATAGGAGGAAGGCTGTGAGGGAGCGTCCAGTGAGAGAGGGATAGAACACTACAGAAGCAGCAAAGAGGAACAGCACGGAACCGCAGGGAGAGGTCCGTGAAGCTCCCTGGGACAGTGTGGAGCCAAAAAGATCCACACAACTCAGAAGAACAACGAGAACGGAGCAGGGCAAAGGTAGAGAAGCCGACATCCCACTCTAGACCTGCTGAGTCACCTTTGAAAATGGCCTGACGGGAGACGCGGCCAGCTCAGAGACAGGGAAATTGGGAGGGATTGTCGCCGGCGGAGTTCTTCAACAGCAGCAGAGGCAGACTGCAGCAGCCAGACCTTTGGTGAGCTAGGGGCTAACAACAGCCTCCGCATTCCCCACCCCCTGCTGAGGTTCCAGTCTCTGAGTACACAGGGCAAGCAACCTGAAACTGTCAGGTCTGTGCCTTGGGACCTGCGTACAGTGGTATTGGTGGCTGAGAAGGCCCCGGGAATGCGCCTCAGATATTCCTGCGCTGAGGGGGCCAGTGCATCTCAGTGCGAAGAGGCTGCTGGCAAGGGTCTGGAATCCCCCACACCCTAGCCAGTGGGTGCGCGAGACCACCAGGAGGACTCTGAACGCTGCGCCGGGCAGGCTGGGCGGCCCCGCCTGCAGCAGCCGCCTCCGCAGCGCAGGTGTCAGGAGGGCTCTGAGCTTTGGGAAGTGTAGCGCTGTGTGTCCCTGACACACAGGTACCACTCCCATAGTGTGAACTGCTCACTCCTCGCCTCCCACCCCGCAGTTCTGAGCGTGGGTGACCCACCAGGAGAGCTCTAAAAACTCCTGCGCCACACTGGCACTGTGTGAACCCGCCGCGAAGTCACTTTAACAGGGCGCCTGGGTCACTCCTCCACTGCAGTCCTGTGTGAGGGAGTCACACCAGGAGGGCTCTGAACACCCACACGCCACGAGTGGTGGAATCACTGCACAAGAGCCACACCCAGAAAGTGCCTCACCCACAGTCCCGTGTGTGGGAGACGCACCAGGTGGGCTCTGAAAAACCCTGCAGTCCCTGACACGGAGAACGCAGGGAGAAAGCACATAAAACCTTCTACGCCCTGTGGATTCCCGTGCAGGGGGCACACCCAGAGAGCGCCTCCATCCCTCCACGCCCTGGGGTGTCACACCTGTAGAAGAGGTGCCCAGAGTGTGCCTGGAATCCACAGGGCCCCCAAGGTGGTGCTCTACAGCCCCGGGCCCTGAGAACGCACCAACGGTGCCTTGAAAATTACCACGCCTGCAGGCTCCAATCTCTACAGGAAAGTGCCTGATGACCCCTCAACACACGGGTCCATTTGCCCCACCAGAATACACCAACGCAATGGGAAAAACCACCAGAAAGAGTTGTGCTCCAGATGAAAGAGCCAGCACCCCACCAAACAAGGGCCAAAAGCCATTATCAATATCGGAGATGCGAGATGAAGACATGGAAGAGTTACCAGCAAAGGAATTGATGAAAATAATGCTAAAATTTCTCAGAGACGTGGACACGAAGCTGGAAGACCTCCAGAACCGCATAATCACCGAAATACAACAAATCAAAACCAAACTGGATGCCCAAGATCATAAAATTGAAAGCCTCATCAACAGAATAAATGTGGCAGAGGAAAGGATCTCTGAAACAGAAGACACACAAAATGAAGGTGCCCAGCGAATTAAACAGCTGGAGACAAGCCTCAGCAAAACTAATAAAATGATGCAAGAAATGAAGGATTACCTTAGAAAATTGAATATTCGGATCATCGACCTCCCCGAGGGAGTAGAAAGAGAATCTGGGATGCAAGCAGTGCTTGACGAAATTATACAGGAAAACTTCCAAAACACTTGGAACACGAAACCACCCCGCATACAGGATGGACAGAGAACTCCCAACAGACATGATCCAAAGAGATCTTCACCCAGACACACGGTGCTCAAGTTCTACTCCAATGAAGACAAAGAAGGAATCCTGAGACAAGTACGAAGTAGAGAAAAGATCACATACAGGGGAAAACCCATCAGAATCACTGCTGACTTCTCCGAAGAGACCCTACAAGCAAGGAGAGAATGGACAAAGATCTTCCAAGCCCTGAAACAAAACAACTGTCAACCAAGAATAATCTACCCAGCAAAGATCTCATTTGTATATGAGAACGAAATCAGATACTTCAATAGCAAAGAAAAACTAGAAGAATATGTCTACACAAAACCAGCTAGGCAAAGTCTCCTTAGAAATGTGCTAGTCCCGGGAAAAAGGAGGCAAATCACAAAGTTGGCAAATAAGAAGGTCTCCAAACTAAAGGCCGCACAAACAAGACAATTACATAGACAACAACACACACACAACACAATCACATGGCAGGGCAAAATTGCAACCTCTCAATTTTAACTCTCAACACAAATGGTCTAAATTCACCAATCAAAAGACAGAGATTAATAGAATGGATCATCAAACAAGACCCAACCATCTGTTGCCTACAAGAAACACATCTAACCAGAAAGGATGCAAAGAAACTGAAAGTGAAGGGATGGAAAAAGAATTTCACGCCAATAGACGAGAAAAAAAAGCTGGGGTAGCTATCCTAATTTCAGGCGAGATAGATTTCATTCTAACTAACATCAAAAGAGACAGGGAAGGCCATTTTATACTGGTGAAAGGAATGATCCATCAAGAAGCAATCACCATCATTAATGTTTATGCACCGAATCTTAATGCACCTAGTTACATAAAGCAATTACTTACAAACTTAAGGGAAGACATAGACACCCGCACAATTCTTGTAGGCGATCTCAACACGCCTTTAACAACAATGGACCGGTCTACGAAACAAAAACTCAACAAAGTAACAACAGAGCTCACACAAACAATAGAACAACTGGACTTAGTAGACATATGTAGAACTTTTTATCCTAAGGCCACAGACTATACATTCTTCTCAGCAGTGCATGGCACCTTCTCCAGAATCGACCACATGATAGGACATAAAGCATATCTAAACAACTTCCAAAACATTAGTATCATACCATGTACCCTCTCGGACCACCATGGGATGAAACTGGAAATCAACAACTCAAAACTCCCCAGGAAGTATAGGCACTCTTGGAAATTGAACAATATGCTATTAAACGAACAATGGGTCAGAGAAGAAATTAAAGATGAGATAAAAAAATTTATGGAAACCAATGAAAACTCTGATACAACATTCCAAAACTTGTGGGACACCGCCAAAGCAGTGCTACAAGGTAGATTCATCGCAATTGGAGCCCATGTCAAGGCCCAAGAAAGACGCCAAATACAGGAACTAACCTCACACCTCCAGGATCTGGAAAAACAGCAGCAGAAGAGTCCCACGCACAATAGGAAACAAGAAATCATCAAAACAAGGGAGGAGATAAACCAAATAGAAATCAAAAAAGCTATACATAAAATCAACAAATCAAAAAGTTGGTTTTTTGAGAAAATAAACAAAATAGACACTCCACTGGCCCAATTGACCAAAAAAAAAAACAAGAGAAAGTGAGAATCAATAGCATTAAAGATGAAAAAGGCAACATAACAACAGACACTGCAATCATTAAGAAAATAATTAGAAATTACTACAAAGAACTGTACTCCCACAAATTCGAGGATCACCAAGAAATAGAAAAGTTCTTGGACTCCCACCACTTACCAAAACTCAGTCCGGAGGCAACTGAAGAATTAAATAAGCCCATAACCGAGGTAGAGATTGAAACAGTCATCAAGGATCTCCCAACGAAAAAAAGCCCAGGCCCAGACAGCTTCACTACAGAATTCTACAAAACATTCCGAACAGAACTAACCCCAATCCTCTACAAGCTCTTCAAAACAATAGAGAAGGAAGCAACCCTCCCAAACTCATTCTATGAAGCCAACATCACCTTAATCCCAAAACTGGACAGAGAACCATCAGAGAAGGAAAACTACAGACCTATTTCTCTGATGAACATTGATGCTAAAATTCTCAACAAAATCCTAGCCAATAGAATTCAAAAAATCATCAGACAGATCATTCATCCGGATCAAGTAGGATTCATCCCTGGAATGCAGGGATGGTTCAACATTCAGAAATCCATAAATGTTATAAACCATATCCAAAAACTGCAAAACAAGAACCACATAATAGTTTCAATAGATGCAGAAAAAGCTTTCGACAAAATCCAACACCTCTTTATGCTAAAAACTCTAGCCAAAGTAGGCATAGATGGGAAAATCCACAACATAATCAAAGCAATTTATGAAAAACCCAACGCCAGTATCATACTGAATGGAGAAAAGCTAGAACCCTTTCCACTGAGATCTGGAACAAGACAAGGGTGCCCGCTATCACCACTGCTATTCAACATAGTCCTAGAGGTACTTGCAGAGGCCATAAGACAAGAAAAAGAAATCAAAGGCATACGAATAGGAAACGAAGAAGTCAAGCTTTCACTATATGCAGATGACATAATCCTATACATAGAAAAACCAGGAGACTCAATACAGAAACTGCTAGAACTTATACGAGAGTTTGGCAGAGTGGCAGAGTGGCAGGGTACAAAATTAATGAACGAAAATCAACAGCCATAGTGTACGCAAATAATACCAAGATGGAAGAAGATCTAACCAACAGGATACCATTCAAAACAACAGAGAGAAGTATGAAGTATTTGGGAATAAATCTAACCAAAAGTGTAGGAGACCTATTCGAAGAAAACTACAAACTATTTAAAAAGGAAACTGAACAAGACCTCAAAAGATGGAACAACATCCCGTGCTCCTGGATAGGCAAAATCAATATCATTAAAATGTCTATACTACCACAAGCAATATACATTTTCAACGCAATTCCAATCAAATTGCCCAAAACATTCTTCATGGAACTGGATACAATGATTCAAAAGTTCATCTGGAAACACAAAAAACCACGAATAGCTAGAACCATCCTGAAACATAAGAAGTTAGCAGGGGGAATCACAATCCCGGACCTCTGGACATACAATAGAGCAGTGGTTATCAAAACAGCCTGGTATGGCACAAAGATAGAAAGGAAGATCAATGGAATAGAATAGAAGCTCCAAAAGGGAACCCACACAAATACAGCCAATTAATCTTTGACAAAAAGACCAATGACAGTTCAAGCAAATGGGAAGGCCTCTTTAGTAAAGGTTGTTGGGACAACTGGTTGATAGTCTGTAGAAACAAAAAGATAGACCCACATCTATCACCATACACTAAGATCCAATCTACATGGATAAAAGACCTAAACCTACATCCAGAAACCTTCAAACTCTTGCAAGAAAATGTAGGAAATACCCTGCAAGACCTAGGAGTAGGTCCCGACTTTCTAAGAAGGACACCAAAAGCAATAGCAGTTGAGAACAGAATAAACAAATGGGACCTCATCAAACTAAGAAGCTTCTGTACAGCAAGGGAAACAATCAACAAAGTAAAAAAGCAACCCACAGAGTGGGAGAAGATCTTTGCACACTACATAGGCAATAGTGGGCTAATTTCCAGGATATACAAAGAACTCCAAAACAACCAAAAAACCAAAACAAACAAGCCACTCAAGAAATGGGCACGGGAAATGGGCAAACATTTCACAAAGGAACAAGTCCAAATGGCAAACAAACATATGAAAAAATGCTCCAGTTCCCTGGCAATAAGGGAAATCCAAATTAAAACATCGATGAGGTACCACCTAACACCAGTAAGATTGGCCCACATAAACAAGAACACCAACGACGCTTGCTGGCAAGGATACGGGGAAAAGGGAACCCTACTCCACTGCTGGTGAAGCTGCAAATTGGTACAGCCTTTATGGAAATCAGTCTGGAGAACACTCAAACAACTCAAAATCTGCATACCATATGACCCAGCAATAGCACTCCTAGGAATATATCCAAAACTCCTGTTCCACGACAAACCAACATGCATCCCTATGTTCATAGCAGCACAATCAGTAATTGCAAAAACATGGAAGCAACCGAAATGCCCATCAGCAGAAGATTGGATGAGAAAGCTTTGGTTCATCTACTCCATGGAATACTACTCAGCTATTAAAAAAAAACAAAATGCAGTTCTTTGTGGCTAAATGGGCCCAACTGGAAACTATAATGCTAAGGGAAATGAGCGAATCCCAAAAGGTTAGATACCACATGTTTGCCTTGATTTAACCTGTAATTTTTTTTGTTTGGTTGTTTGTTATTTTTTGAACCTGTCATTGATACTGTCTCAACCCAGATGTTTCGAAGAAGGGAACTTGCATTATTTTTAACATATTGTTTACCCAATACTATGTCAATTAATTCCATAATGTTGTATATTGATACTGAGGCCTTGTTGGGGCTTTTAACTGACTGGATCTTTACTCTGTTAGCTCTATCTTCAGACCATAGAAGGTCTCCCCAAGAGGCCACTGAACTTATCTGGACAATAAGATGCTGAACTTTATGCTAGGCATGTGTTTGCAAGGAATGAATCTCAACTGAACTTGAACTATGGTTATGCAACAAGGTGGAGGAATCCACCATGGGGGGAGGGGTATGGGAGGGGTGGGGGGAATCCCCAGCGCCTATAAAACTGTACTACATAATACAATGTAAGCAACAATAAAAAAAAAAAAAAACAGTCTGGTACTGGTACAGAAACAGAGAAGATCAATGGAACAGAATAGAAACACCAGAAGGAAATCCACACATGTATACTCACCTAATCTTTGACAAGAAAACGGAAAACAATCCAGGTTAAATACCTGGTCTATTCAACAAATGCTGTTGGGACAACTGGATAGCAGCTTGCAGAATAAAGAAGCAAGACCCACACCTGTCGTTTTATACAAAAATCAGCTCTAACTGGCTCAAGGACCTAAATTTACACCCAGACACCATCAACCTATTAAAGGAAAACATAGGAAACACACTCCAAGATATTTGAACAGGGAAATACTTCTTAGAAAAGACGCCCAAAGCAAAGGCAAACAAATACAAAATGAACAAATGGGACTACATCAAACTAAAAAGCTTCTGTACAGCAAAGGAAACAATTAACAAAGTGAAGAAGCAACCAACAGAATGGGAGAAATTTTTTGAATACTACACAAGTGATAGGGGACTAATATCCAAGATCTACAAAGAGCTTCAGAAACCCAGGGACAGCAAAAACCACGACCCTGTAACAAAATGGGCAAAAGTAATGAACAGACATTTCTCAGAAGAACAGGTTCAAATGGCTAACAGGCATATGAAAAGATGCTCAGGCTCCCTAGCCATCAGAGAGATACAAATGAAAACCACGTTGAGGTACCACCTAACTCCAGTGAGGCTGGCCTACATTCAGAACTCGAATAACAACACCTGCTGGCGTGGATGTGGGGAAAAAGGTACCCTCCTTCACTGCTGGTGGGAGTGTAGGCTAGTACAACCACTGTGGAAATCAGTATGGAGAGTGCTTGGAAAATTGCAAATAAACCTGCCATATGACCCAGCTATCCCGCTCCTAGGAATATACCCAAAAGGAGTGAAATCTGCATGTACGAAGGGGATCTGTAATCCTATATTTACAGCAGCACAATCTACAATAGCAAAGACATGGAAACAAACCAGATGTGTGTCCAAGGAAGAGTGGTTAAAGAAACTGTGCTATATCTACTCCATGGAATATTATTCAGCTGTTAAGAAAAACAAAATTATTCTATTTACAACCAGGTGGTCCCAACTAGAAACCATTATGCTGAGTGAAATGAGTCAATCACAAAAGAACAAATACCATATATTCTCTCTCATATAAGGAAGCCAACATGGAAAGGGTAACTCCAACAGTCCAATCTATCCTGGTTTTAATTTAATTTTATTTTATTTTCTTGATTTTTTTTTGGCTGTATCCCATGTGTTTTGATGTTCTTATTTCAGTTTGGTTGCTTCCAAATAATCTCTATTCTCTAGTAGAATTCATCATGTGCTTATGAAGTATATGCTGGCACCATTATTCCCAAGAGACTTCTGTGTTTCCTTTTTGTCATGCATGTGTTGGCTATTCAGTGGTGTTACTTTTTTTCAGGATGATATACTTTGTTGTCGATGTTGTTGCTGTTGTTGTTGATGTGGCTGTTATGAATTGATGTCAATCTGAAACAGTAATATTATGTCAACCCCAAACAGCCTGTATCTCATGCAATAAGATATTGTGAAGTAATCAATGAATCAATAATCAATATGAGTCAGACTTCTGATCTACATCAAAGAATTGTAAAACCTAATATACTTGTAAGGCTCTATGCTACTCGAAAAGGGGGAGGGAGAGCAGAGAAATCTTACATCACCCAAGAAGGTGTGAGGAAGACGGGAAGTATAACCTATCAGGATCATAACTGGTAACTCATAGACAACAGACTCAAATCAGCATCAGAAATAGCAAAACTACGAAGGTATAGGGGGGGAACCAGGAGCAATCCCAACAACCTCTTAACAGGAGGTCATATGCACAGAGCAGGGGGGGACCCCAGAGTGGAGCAGACAGACAGGAGGAAGCTTGTACCCCAACTCTGAAGACTCCTAGATCCTCACCAAGGACTATCAGTACGAGCTCTGAGGACTACATCCCAATCACCAAGGAGACCACGGGGAATTGGAGTGCCTTCGGAGGTTGAGAACTCTGAGGTCACCCATTTCCATTTGGGTCTCACACATGGGATGGAAGAAGCCCATACCCCGCCTTGCAGGATCCAAGGTCATCGGAACGACAACCAGGAGCACTGAGCAGTCCGCAGAAACAAAACAGTAAACTTCCTCCGGGACTAGGGAGAGGAGCTTTCTCTGGTTCTTGCCTGGTTCTAACTTTGGGTCCCTACTCTCTCTCATAATGACCATCAGGATTGCTCCAGAAACCCCTCAAAAAAAAATTAACAAATAAACAAAGAAACAACAAAAAAAAAACCTAGAATAGAAGGAGAAGAGCGAGGAAAGCTTAGAAATAGGAAATGGGCAAGGGGGATGCACTTACAACTCACTGGGTGGGACACGAAGATTGGTTGCTCCTCACTAGGGTATTGAGGATTTCTCTGCACACCCCTCCTAAAACCGTTCACCTAAACTGTTGACATATGTCTTGTTACAGTTATAGAGCTAGACTACCCGAAAAACAGCCAGGTTCTGCAAAATCATGCTTCAACACTATGAACTGCTAAATACTAAAATTAAAATAGACATGAGACAGCTGAATAGTAATCTATAGCCATTTTAAGGTGTATAGAACCCAGCTGTATATAAACTAATAATTGTAATGTCAATGTAGAAGCCATAGGATGTGGTTCAGAACTTGTACTCTTTTTTGTTGTTGTTGTTGTTGTTTTCTCTCTCTCTCTTTGAACATGCTGGTTACACAATATCATGTCAACAAATTCCATTACATTATAAATTGTTACTGATGTAAAAAAAAATTAGTCAACTCAAAAATACAATTGACTTTGGTAGTCTTGCTGAAAAATAATAGGGACCTTGTGAGTTATAGTCAATTTGCACTGTACCTACCACAGGAAAGCGCCTGATGACCCCTCAACACACGGGTTCATTGGCCTCACCAAAAATACATCAACGCAATGGGAAAAACCACCAGAAAAAGTTGTGCTCCAGATGAAAGAGCCAGCACCCGACCAAATAAGGGCCAAAAGCCATTATCAATATCGGAGATGCGAGATGAAGACATGGAGGAGTTGCCAGACAAGGAATTTTAAAAAATAATGCTAAAATTTATCAGAGACGAGGACATGAAGCGGGAAGACTTCAGGAACTGCATAATCGCCGAAATACAACAAATCAAAACCAAATTGTATCGGGGGTCCTCCCGTCCCGCGGAAGAAATCACCCGACCCTTGAGAGAGTCTCCAAGGCGCTTTTTATTCTGCTCCTCCGTCCCGTCGTGACCGTTGTCCGTTGACCGTTATCACCGTTATATCCGTTACGCTCCAGCCCCTCCCCCGCCAAGCCCCCCGCTTAACTGTCAAACTTGACCAATCAACTTAAAGAGAACCAAGGCACACCAATCAGGGCAAAGGGCCAATCACAGGGCAGGAAATGGTCAGTGCCCCCAACAGCTCCCCCTTCTTGTTTTATTAAGCAAGGGACCGTGCCTGTCTTAGGTGTTCCGAGTTCAGGCTCCCCTTACCCATCATGGGCTAACCACGTGGCTAGGAACGTGGCACCTGTCTTAGGTTGGTGAAGCCATATCGGATACTTACCCGTCTCTGGCTACCGGTCCAGCATGCCTAGCCAGACTTTTAGGGATTATCTGCTGTGAAGGGCAAGCACAGCTTGCACTAGCAGCTGCTGTTACTGCTGCTGACGCTGTGCTCAAGGATGAAGCATCCACAGACCCCAAAGAATGATATAAGGCCCATGGCTACTATACCAGCCCATTGGTGTGCAAAGGAAAGATCCTTTAGTATGCAATTTGTCCATTGCTTTACTGTGGCAATCTCTACTTTTGTCGTATGGACCAGCTTCCACTAGGGGATAGCGTAGCGGATAATTCTCTGGACAAATTCAGTGCTCGGGAACCATTGGTGACAATAGAGGGAGTGACACACATTCCAGGTAGACTAAGCACACAGGAGGTCCCCATATGATGGAAATAAGTTGTGGAATGCGTACCAGCACCACAGTGCCAGAGCCATTCCAACACTGGTTAAGGGCTCACTTAACTACAGAGCAATTAACAATAAACATAAATGGAGCTTGTACACATACATAAATAGCATTATAGATAACATAACAACTGCAATTAACTTTAACATTTTCTTCCCATATTCTAGAACTACTACTACTATAATTACAATTTCTTATCACTACCTTATCAATAAATGCAAAAGCTGATATATCTGAACACCCACCCCTATTAGTGCAAAGTACCCAGACATTCCAAGACTGAGCAGAAACAGATTGAACAGGGTTACCATATATATAGTTATACCCCACAAAGGCACAATTTGAACAGGTAGGAAATAAATTGGTCACAGCAAGATCAGGTGCTACTCTTCTAGGAGTCACAGTACTTTGACAGCAGTCCATTCTGGGGGCCATTTCCAAGGCCCTAGACAGCGAGTCAATATTTGCTGCACACCTTTTATGGTGCAGTTTTAGCTGGAGATTCTGGTTGTCTCCTCTCGGTATCTGAATGAACATCAGGCTGGTCAGCATCCACCACGTCCACAGGTTCATCTTGCTCCGGCTTTCTTATCACTCGCGTCAAACGTTCTGGCACCCACACCGGTCCATCAGAATCCTGCGGAAAAACACAAACCGCTCCTCGCGTCCGTCGTAAGACAGGATGCGGGCCCATCCATTGTTTTGTTAAAACATCCTTCCACATCACCCAATCTTTGCAGGGGCCTGCGCCAACAGTGTGGCGTTCGGCAGCAGAATGGCCATCCAAATCCAGAATCAAAAAGTTAAAAATATAAGTAACTAAAGCCAATTGATGTTTAGGACTTTTGGGATATAGGGTGGCTCCTACTCCCCCTTTTTGTTTTATTAATAATGCTTTGAGAGTTGCATGGGCACGCTCTACCACAGCCTGGCCTGTGGGATTATATGGGATGCCAGTAGAGTGTTTAATTGCAAATTCAGAACAAAACTTATCAAATGCTTTGGCTGCATAGGCAGGTCCATTATCAGTCTTATAACACTGGGGGACTCCCCAGGCTGCAAAAGCCTGAAGGCAGTGAGATATAACATCTTGAACCTTTTCCTCTGTATGAGCTGAGGCATAAAGAACCCCAGAGCAGGTACTGATAGAGACATGAACAAAAGAAAGGTGACCAAAACTGGGAACATGGGTAACATCCATCTGCCATATATGATTAGGCATAAGACCACGGGGACTAACCCCAAAGCAAGGCTGGGATAAAAACGGGACACAATTTTGGCATTGTCTAATAATACAAAAATATGGTTGGATCCAATTAGTATACCCCAATACCTGCTGGAAATCATTAAGGATCTTCAAACCATCCATTCTGATTTTTTTTTTTTTTTTTGCGTTTCCATAAGACTTTCTCACCTTCCTGTATACGTCCTCTGAATTTATCAGTGCCATCAGTCAGGCAAGACTTAATCAATGTCCAGATCCTGACTGTTCCTGGAGGAAGGGGCTCCTGGTGTTCTGCCTTAGCTAAGTCTCTGCCTAAGTGTTCCCATTGTGGCAGGATCAAAAGGCCCTCCTCCAGAAACCATGGAGCGATCCTCTGCATAGTTTGCAAAGACAATAGCACTGTCAGCAGTTTCTGCAATAAAGGTTGCATGTGCACTGAAAAAGCTAAATTGGCCATATTTTTAACATCTCTGATCGTCGCTAACCTGCAAACTTGACCGATTGTCAAATCGCGAAATTGATCGTTAACCGCGAACTTGAATGGGCGCTAGATCGCAATCCTGAATGGCGGTAAACTGTGACCCTGAATGGCGGTAAACCACGATCCTGTATGGCGGTAAACTGCGATCGTGAATGGCGGCAAACCGCGATCGTGAATGGCGGCAAACCACGATCGTGAATGGCGGTAAACCGCGATCGTGAATGGCGGTAAACCGCGATCCTGAATGGCGGCAAACCCAGCTTTAATGGTCGCGACCCGCGAACTTGACTAACTCCACTCGTCGCTACCCGCGAACTTGACTAACTCCACTCGTCGCTACCCTGCGAACTTGGCTCGTCGCTAATCCGCGAACTTGACGTGCACGTCCCCGCTGCTATCAGCGTCTCCCTGAGGTAACCTGAAACCTCAGCTTAAATGGGCCCCCCGCTGCTGCGGCTTCCTGAGCAAAAAGCTCAGTTGTAAATTAATTCCTGCTGTAAGCGGCTCCCTGAGCGATCTGCTCAGCTTACCTTCCTGGCGTTCACCAGCTGACTTCTATCGATTCACAGCGCCAGTTATCTTCTATCCGAGTCACAGCACCAGGTATATTCTATCCGAGTCACGGCACCAAATATCGGGGGTCCTCCCGTCCCGCGGAAGAAATCACCCGACACTTGAGAGAGTCTCCAAGGCGCTTTTTATTCTGCTCCTCCGTCCCGTCGTGACCGTTGTCCGTTGACCGTTATCACCGTTATATCCGTTACGCTCCAGCCCCTCCCCCGCCAAGCCCCCCGCTTAACTGTCAAACTTGACCAATCAACTTAAAGAGAACCAAGGCACACCAATCAGGGCAAAGGGCCAATCACAGGGCAGGAAATGGTCAGTGCCCCCAACA
>NW_024465522.1:0-4737 GCF_017591425.1 Ochotona curzoniae | reverse complement strand
GGGGGGGGAGGCCTCCAGGACTGGGCAGGTCCAGGATCCGCCCGCCGCCTTAATGGAGTGGTGAAGGGGATTTGGGAAGGGCACGACCTTGGGCCTGGGTTATTTAAACCTCCAGCAGCCTCCCAGCAGCTAGTGGGTCTCAGGACGGGGCGTCTCATGCCTGGATCCCGGACGGCCGCCATGGGCACATGGTGAGCCGTGTCCGGGCGGCCCAGTGCACCATTGGTGCCAGGCTCCGCCTGCTGGCCGCCTGGCCGGGGAGCTCTGGGGATTTGGTTCTTTGAGTTGCTGCTTAATTAGCTCCTGGTTGAACCCATTGTGCTTCTTGGACCTGAAACAGGCAGTAACTCTTCCTTAGCAAAACTTGTAATCACTAATAATGCTGAGCACCAAATACCAGTCCATGCAGAAGCCGGGGCTTGGGGCCTGTCCTGCAAAAGTAGCTCCAACAGCTGGCCAATGTGTCAACTGGTAATGGAACAGAGTAGATTAGGCATGACTGAGCAATCCTTAGCCCACAAGTAAAACTAGAAACCAGGAGGGAGCAGACGTCATGCCGAGCTAGGCTCTTGTACCTGCTGGTCTGTGGGAGCCAGGGACGCTAAGCCACAGTGTCTAAGGCAGAGTTCAGGACAGGGGAGGGGCTGTGCCAAGCTGAGTCAGAGCATCCATTGACGGGCATGTGATGATCTATGGCTGGGAACAGACCCGGTTGGGGAGCAAAGGGGACAACCCTAGCTGGGCTGAGGTTCCCACCAAGAGGCGTGTGGCCTGGAAGTGGGGCTGCGTTCTGATCTGGAAACAGTTGTAGTCTCCCTTGGCACAAGTGTGGACTGGGAATGGATGCACCGAACTGGGCCGGACCCCGACTCCCCCTGGTGTTCTGGAGGACCAGGGCAGAGGTGGGATGGACTAGGCAGGGTCTCAAACCCCTACTGAGCCATGTGTGAGCCATACGTGGGTATGGACAAACCATGGCTGGGCTGGAACATCCAACAGCAAGAACCAGATTGGGTGGAAGGCCAGTCAGGAAAAGCCACAGTTCCTGCTCTGACAGGAGGTGGACTGAGTAGGGTTGGCTCATGGACCCACTGGTAAGCGTGAAACCTGGCATTGGGAGAGGTTCTGATGGAGGAGCCTGGGCAACTCCTCTGGCAGGACACAGACCCAGCAGGTAAACGCAAGAAACATGATGGGAAACAGCCCGGAAAAGGCCATGGAAAGCTACCCACTGGCATACAATTGGCAGACGTGGGGGCAAGACCAGGCTGAATCTGTCCACATCATCCACTGGCAAATCCAGGCACCAGTGTGGGTCGAGCCAGGTTCTGTCACAACAAAGACTAGCGCACATTATGGAATGCCGAGGTGAGGTTGCCTGTACCGGAAGGGACCGCAGCGCCCAACCAGCCTGAGAACAAGAAAGAAAGTGGGCAGAGCCGGCAGGGGAATAAGGGAGGGTTCCTTTGCAGGACAGCTACTTCCGCAGGAGAGCATGGGCTGGGATGGGGGCAGACCAGACTAGGCAGAGCTACCACACCTGTGCACCTCATGTGAACTAGATCAGGGAAAAGCCGGGCTCGGCGGATTATTCCTACTGGTGCAAACAAAATTAAAGTGGGCGAGGGTTGTTTGGGCTTAGATGCAGCATCGACTGGAATATGGGAGTGGGAGAGGCCTGGGAGGGAAATAGTGGGCTCATCCCTCTTGGGTTACCATTCTCACAGTAGGACATAAAACTAAGACAGCTGCTGGGGTGGAATGGGGTGTGGGACAGACTGGATTACTGCTACACTTACTGGCAAACCAGGGTAGGGGGTGGACCTGGTGGGGGTTATTGTGGGTCGCTCCAACCTAGGCTGCAGCTCCCACTGGTTTATGTGAGGGCCAAGTATGTGCTGGGCAGAACCAGGCTGGACTGCAACACCCATTGGTTCCAGGGGAAGTCGGGAGTGAAAACAGAACCAACCCAGCAATTGCAACCACCAGCTGATTGGAGCAATGGACGGTGCCAGGCCCTGTACTTGTTAGCACATACAAGAAGTTTCTTTGGAGATCTTCCTAATCTAAATGTTGGAGTCAGAACCCTAACGAAGAAAAGAGAGAAGACAGAACAGATCATCCAACCATCTCAGCTATGATGGACTATGTCAATCAGTGGATTTTTCAAAGACCGCATAGTGCTTGGAGTGGCAAGATTGACAGCGATTCATAACTATTGCAATATCAAAACCACTTGAGCAAGAACCTCAGAGCATGCCCTACATCCGGGATCTGGGGAGGGTGGGAAATTGGGTGGGCTTCTCCCTTAAATACCCCCCTTTAAATATGAAGCTAGCAATATGGAAAACATAAAAAAAATTTAAAAAAGGAAGTAGAAAACTCAAAAACAAAAATAAAGGAGACAGTCAAATTCCAAAAAAAAAAAAAAAAAAAAAAGAAAAAGAAAAAAACAACAACAAAGCATATACGGTAAAAAAAAAAAAAGCTACAGTAAGAGGTTAATTATTGAAGAAAGAAGATTTTTCCTTAAATCACTGTATTCTAGAAGTACAGAGTGCATTAAGTTTGCAGCAACATACAGAATTGGGCTAGGTTTTCACACACTCTGCACTCTGGCTCACCCAGAGCAATCGCCGGTCCTGCGACTTGCATCATGGGAAGCTCTCTATGCAGATACATCAGTTTTATCCTTGCAGTATTTTCATAGTGCCTTTTCTTGGTCTATGTATGTGGTGTTTCTGTTATATATTTTTGATGTTTACATAGTCGATTAAGGTGGGAAGGGTCAAGGATTAGGGAAAAGGAGGTAAATTCATTGTTTCCACATTTTCTTTATCTTGTTCCTCTCTTTGGGGGAAAGAGGGGAGATAAAGGAAGCACCCAGCCTCCCAGTCGCCCCAGTACCCAGGGATGGGGAACGGCCACCCGATGTCATCCCAAGGTCCCCAGTGTGGAGCATGCTCTGAGGATTCTGCTTAAAAGGTTTCGATAGTTCTGAAATGCTGTTGATTCCGTTGCTCCAAGGATGCGGAAATCCTTCCAAGCTCCATTAGCTGACATAGTCCATCTTAGACCCTCCATTGGCTGACACAGTCCACCTTTAGGTCTCCATGCACCCAGACATTTGCTGTCAACGCTTGGCTGGGATAGTTGATCAATTTGTTCTGTTCTCTATCCTCTGCTGTGGTACCACATATCCCCTGCAGGCCCCAGTGGACTGCCATATCTTTCTTCCATGTGCATCTGAATATGCTGTCCCTGCTCTGGCTGAGCCACTGAGGAGGCCCAGTTCTAAGACATGCAATCCATGGTCAGACCACAAATCCTGCTAATTGTCCCGATGGCTGAAACTCTGAGTCAAGAGGTTCAGTTAGGAGGATCCCAAAAGATACCTCATCTGAAGTGATCCCAGACCTGACTCTTGTGTGTGCTTGCTAGTATGGGATCCAGTTCAGTTCATCACCCACATCAGCCTGTGCACAAACTGGTAGTTGCAATTGCTGGGTTGGTTCTTTCTTCATCCCCACCTCTTACATAATCCAATGGATGCTGCAGCCCAGCCCAATGCTGCCCACCACACACTCAGCCCTCACATACACTGGCAGGAACTACTGCTTAGTTGGAATGGCTACCAATGATCCGCACTAGGCCCCCAGCCCTGGCTCCTGTGCTTGCCAGTATGTGCAGCTGACTAGTACAGTCTGCCCCATATCCCATTCAGCTCTTGAACACATCAATGGGCACTGAAGCTTAGTTCAACCCAACCGACCCCACTATCCAGCCCACTCTCATGCTGATGGACATGACCGTCTGTCTAGCCAAGCCTGCCCCATCCCTGGTTCTCATGTTCACCAGTGGGAGATGCATTCCATCAGAGAATTGCCCACCATTTTCCTATCGAAAATACTCCTAGTACTGGATCTTGCATTCTCCAAGTGTTTCTGCAGTCTAGCCTGACAGGATTTGCTCCCAGTCCCAGCACTTGCCAGCTGATGCTGCAGCAAAGCCCAACCAGAATGTCTGGCCTGGACTGCTCCTGGTCCCAGTTCTCAAGCTCATCAGTGGGGGCAGTGGCCTAGCAAAGGAACCCCCTTGTAACCCCCCTACCAGGCTTGCAGCCCCGCCTCTGATTTCATGTGTGCTGGTGGTTGCTGCAACCCAGTCTGGCACAGCCTGTTTCAACTTGGCATTTGCTCATGCGTACTATAGCCTAGACTGGCCTGGTCTGCCCCCAAGTTCCAGCTCATATTGGTGGGTTCTGCACCCTAGCCCAGCTCAGCTAGCCCCCAGTCCTGGCCCTGATGTAAACTGCCTGGTATTATGGCCCAACCTGGCATGTTCTGCACCCAGCCCTGGTTCTCAGATCTATCAGTGGGTATTATGAACTGGCCCAGCCTGATGTGCCCCCAGCCCGACCTCCACGTGTGCTGGGGGGTACCATTACCTGGCCTGGTCTCCATTAATAACTAGTATTGTGTTAAAATCACCTGCCCAATTTAACACAGTGATAGGTATACACGGTTGGATCCTAGGGGCAAAGGACTATGCCAGGGACCTGGATGTGCTGTGGCTATGCATCTAGGTCTGTGTAAGAACACACCACGATGTTCACACAACTCTGAAATCACCTAGTATTGCACACTTGAGAATGTATCCTGTCATTAAGGAATGCACAACCTTTAATGCCACAGGCAGATTAAGTGCCTACCCTCTTTTTTTAAGATTTATTTTTAT
>NW_024465521.1:10000-20000 GCF_017591425.1 Ochotona curzoniae | reverse complement strand
AACCCTAACCCTAACCCTAACCCTAACCCTAACCCTAACCCTAACCCTAACCCTAAACCCTAACCCTAACCCTAACCCTAACCCTAACCCTAACCCTAACCCTAACCCTAACCCTAACCCTAACCCTAACCCTAACCCTAACCCTAACCCTAACCCTAACCCTAACCCTAACCCTAACCCTAACCCTAACCCTAACCCTAACCCTAACCCTAACCCTAACCCTAACCCTAACCCTAACCCTAACCCTAACCCTAACCCTAACCCTAACCCTAACCCTAACCCTAACCCTAACCCTAACCCTAACCCTAACCCTAACCCTAACCCTAACCCTAACCCTAACCCTAACCCTAACCCTAACCCTAACCCTAACCCTAACCCTAACCCTAACCCTAACCCTAACCCTAACCCTAACCCTAACCCTAACCCTAACCCTAACCCTAACCCTAACCCTAACCCTAACCCTAACCCTAACCCTAACCCTAACCCTAACCCTAACCCTAACCCTAACCCTAACCCTAACCCTAACCCTAACCCTAACCCTAACCCTAACCCTAACCCTAACCCTAACCCTAACCCTAACCCTAACCCTAACCCTAACCCTAACCCTAACCCTAACCCTAACCCTAACCCTAACCCTAACCCTAACCCTAACCCTAACCCTAACCCTAACCCTAACCCTAACCCTAACCCTAACCCTAACCCTAACCCTAACCCTAACCCTAACCCTAACCCTAACCCTAACCCTAACCCTAACCCTAACCCTAACCCTAACCCTAACCCTAACCCTAACCCTAACCCTAACCCTAACCCTAACCCTAACCCTAACCCTAACCCTAACCCTAACCCTAACCCTAACCCTAACCCTAACCCTAACCCTAACCCTAACCCTAACCCTAACCCTAACCCTAACCCTAACCCTAACCCTAACCCTAACCCTAACCCTAACCCTAACCCTAACCCTAACCCTAACCCTAACCCTAACCCTAACCCTAACCCTAACCCTAACCCTAACCCTAACCCTAACCCTAACCCTAACCCTAACCCTAACCCTAACCCTAACCCTAACCCTAACCCTAACCCTAACCCTAACCCTAACCCTAACCCTAACCCTAACCCTAACCCTAACCCTAACCCTAACCCTAACCCTAACCCTAACCCTAACCCTAACCCTAACCCTAACCCTAACCCTAACCCTAACCCTAACCCTAACCCTAACCCTAACCCTAACCCTAACCCTAACCCTAACCCTAACCCTAACCCTAACCCTAACCCTAACCCTAACCCTAACCCTAACCCTAACCCTAACCCTAACCCTAACCCTAACCCTAACCCTAACCCTAACCCTAACCCTAACCCTAACCCTAACCCTAACCCTAACCCTAACCCTAACCCTAACCCTAACCCTAACCCTAACCCTAACCCTAACCCTAACCCTAACCCTAACCCTAACCCTAACCCTAACCCTAACCCTAACCCTAACCCTAACCCTAACCCTAACCCTAACCCTAACCCTAACCCTAACCCTAACCCTAACCCTAACCCTAACCCTAACCCTAACCCTAACCCTAACCCTAACCCTAACCCTAACCCTAACCCTAACCCTAACCCTAACCCTAACCCTAACCCTAACCCTAACCCTAACCCTAACCCTAACCCTAACCCTAACCCTAACCCTAACCCTAACCCTAACCCTAACCCTAACCCTAACCCTAACCCTAACCCTAACCCTAACCCTAACCCTAACCCTAACCCTAACCCTAACCCTAACCCTAACCCTAACCCTAACCCTAACCCTAACCCTAACCCTAACCCTAACCCTAACCCTAACCCTAACCCTAACCCTAACCCTAACCCTAACCCTAACCCTAACCCTAACCCTAACCCTAACCCTAACCCTAACCCTAACCCTAACCCTAACCCTAACCCTAACCCTAACCCTAACCCTAACCCTAACCCTAACCCTAACCCTAACCCTAACCCTAACCCTAACCCTAACCCTAACCCTAACCCTAACCCTAACCCTAACCCTAACCCTAACCCTAACCCTAACCCTAACCCTAACCCTAACCCTAACCCTAACCCTAACCCTAACCCTAACCCTAACCCTAACCCTAACCCTAACCCTAACCCTAACCCTAACCCTAACCCTAACCCTAACCCTAACCCTAACCCTAACCCTAACCCTAACCCTAACCCTAACCCTAACCCTAACCCTAACCCTAACCCTAACCCTAACCCTAACCCTAACCCTAACCCTAACCCTAACCCTAACCCTAACCCTAACCCTAACCCTAACCCTAACCCTAACCCTAACCCTAACCCTAACCCTAACCCTAACCCTAACCCTAACCCTAACCCTAACCCTAACCCTAACCCTAACCCTAACCCTAACCCTAACCCTAACCCTAACCCTAACCCTAACCCTAACCCTAACCCTAACCCTAACCCTAACCCTAACCCTAACCCTAACCCTAACCCTAACCCTAACCCCTAACCCTAACCCTAACCCTAACCCTAACCCTAACCCTAACCCTAACCCTAACCCTAACCCTAACCCTAACCCTAACCCTAACCCTAACCCTAACCCTAACCCTAACCCTAACCCTAACCCTAACCCTAACCCTAACCCTAACCCTAACCCTAACCCTAACCCTAACCCTAACCCTAACCCTAACCCTAACCCTAACCCTAACCCTAACCCTAACCCTAACCCTAACCCTAACCCTAACCCTAACCCTAACCCTAACCCTAACCCTAACCCTAACCCTAACCCTAACCCTAACCCTAACCCTAACCCTAACCCTAACCCTAACCCTAACCCTAACCCTAACCCTAACCCTAACCCTAACCCTAACCCTAACCCTAACCCTAACCCTAACCCTAACCCTAACCCTAACCCTAACCCTAACCCTAACCCTAACCCTAACCCTAAACCCTAACCCTAACCCTAACCCTAACCCTAACCCTAACCCTAACCCTAACCCTAACCCTAACCCTAACCCTAACCCTAACCCTAACCCTAACCCTAACCCTAACCCTAACCCTAACCCTAACCCTAACCCTAACCCTAACCCTAACCCTAACCCTAACCCTAACCCTAACCCTAACCCTAACCCTAACCCTAACCCTAACCCTAACCCTAACCCTAACCCTAACCCTAACCCTAACCCTAACCCTAACCCTAACCCTAACCCTAACCCTAACCCTAACCCTAACCCTAACCCTAACCCTAACCCTAACCCTAACCCTAACCCTAACCCTAACCCTAACCCTAACCCTAACCCTAACCCTAACCCTAACCCTAACCCTAACCCTAACCCTAACCCTAACCCTAACCCTAACCCTAACCCTAACCCTAACCCTAACCCTAACCCTAACCCTAACCCTAACCCTAACCCTAACCCTAACCCTAACCCTAACCCTAACCCTAACCCTAACCCTAACCCTAACCCTAACCCTAACCCTAACCCTAACCCTAACCCTAACCCTAACCCTAACCCTAACCCTAACCCTAACCCTAACCCTAACCCTAACCCTAACCCTAACCCTAACCCTAACCCTAACCCTAACCCTAACCCTAACCCTAACCCTAACCCTAACCCTAACCCTAACCCTAACCCTAACCCTAACCCTAACCCTAACCCTAACCCTAACCCTAACCCTAACCCTAACCCTAACCCTAACCCTAACCCTAACCCTAACCCTAACCCTAACCCTAACCCTAACCCTAACCCTAACCCTAACCCTAACCCTAACCCTAACCCTAACCCTAACCCTAACCCTAACCCTAACCCTAACCCTAACCCTAACCCTAACCCTAACCCTAACCCTAACCCTAACCCTAACCCTAACCCTAACCCTAACCCTAACCCTAACCCTAACCCTAACCCTAACCCTAACCCTAACCCTAACCCTAACCCTAACCCTAACCCTAACCCTAACCCTAACCCTAACCCTAACCCTAACCCTAACCCTAACCCTAACCCTAACCCTAACCCTAACCCTAACCCTAACCCTAACCCTAACCCTAACCCTAACCCTAACCCTAACCCTAACCCTAACCCTAACCCTAACCCTAACCCTAACCCTAACCCTAACCCTAACCCTAACCCTAACCCTAACCCTAACCCTAACCCTAACCCTAACCCTAACCCTAACCCTAACCCTAACCCTAACCCTAACCCTAACCCTAACCCTAACCCTAACCCTAACCCTAACCCTAACCCTAACCCTAACCCTAACCCTAACCCTAACCCTAACCCTAACCCTAACCCTAACCCTAACCCTAACCCTAACCCTAACCCTAACCCTAACCCTAACCCTAACCCTAACCCTAACCCTAACCCTAACCCTAACCCTAACCCTAAACCCTAACCCTAACCCTAACCCTAACCCTAACCCTAACCCTAACCCTAACCCTAACCCTAACCCTAACCCTAACCCTAACCCTAACCCTAACCCTAACCCTAACCCTAACCCTAACCCTAACCCTAACCCTAACCCTAACCCTAACCCTAACCCTAACCCTAACCCTAACCCTAACCCTAAACCCTAACCCTAACCCTAACCCTAACCCTAACCCTAACCCTAACCCTAACCCTAACCCTAACCCTAACCCTAACCCTAACCCTAACCCTAACCCTAACCCTAACCCTAACCCTAACCCTAACCCTAACCCTAACCCTAACCCTAACCCTAACCCTAACCCTAACCCTAACCCTAACCCTAACCCTAACCCTAACCCTAACCCTAACCCTAACCCTAACCCTAACCCTAACCCTAACCCTAACCCTAACCCTAACCCTAACCCTAACCCTAACCCTAACCCTAACCCTAACCCTAACCCTAACCCTAACCCTAACCCTAACCCTAACCCTAACCCTAACCCTAACCCTAACCCTAACCCTAACCCTAACCCTAACCCTAACCCTAACCCTAACCCTAACCCTAACCCTAACCCTAACCCTAACCCTAACCCTAACCCTAACCCTAACCCTAACCCTAACCCTAACCCTAACCCTAACCCTAACCCTAACCCTAACCCTAACCCTAACCCTAACCCTAACCCTAACCCTAACCCTAACCCTAACCCTAACCCTAACCCTAACCCTAACCCTAACCCTAACCCTAACCCTAACCCTAACCCTAACCCTAACCCTAACCCTAACCCTAACCCTAACCCTAACCCTAACCCTAACCCTAACCCTAACCCTAACCCTAACCCTAACCCTAACCCTAACCCTAACCCTAACCCTAACCCTAACCCTAACCCTAACCCTAACCCTAACCCTAACCCTAACCCTAACCCTAACCCTAACCCTAACCCTAACCCTAACCCTAACCCTAACCCTAACCCTAACCCTAACCCTAACCCTAACCCTAACCCTAACCCTAACCCTAACCCTAACCCTAACCCTAAACCCTAACCCTAACCCTAACCCTAACCCTAACCCTAACCCTAACCCTAACCCTAACCCTAACCCTAACCCTAACCCTAACCCTAACCCTAACCCTAACCCTAACCCTAACCCTAACCCTAACCCTAACCCTAACCCTAACCCTAACCCTAACCCTAACCCTAACCCTAACCCTAACCCTAACCCTAACCCTAACCCTAACCCTAACCCTAACCCTAACCCTAACCCTAACCCTAACCCTAACCCTAACCCTAACCCTAACCCTAACCCTAACCCTAACCCTAACCCTAACCCTAACCCTAACCCTAACCCTAACCCTAACCCTAACCCTAACCCTAACCCTAACCCTAACCCTAACCCTAACCCTAACCCTAACCCTAACCCTAACCCTAACCCTAACCCTAACCCTAACCCTAACCCTAACCCTAACCCTAACCCTAACCCTAACCCTAACCCTAACCCTAACCCTAACCCTAACCCTAACCCTAACCCTAACCCTAACCCTAACCCTAACCCTAACCCTAACCCTAACCCTAACCCTAACCCTAACCCTAACCCTAACCCTAACCCTAACCCTAACCCTAACCCTAACCCTAACCCTAACCCTAACCCTAACCCTAACCCTAACCCTAACCCTAACCCTAACCCTAACCCTAACCCTAACCCTAACCCTAACCCTAACCCTAACCCTAACCCTAACCCTAACCCTAACCCTAACCCTAACCCTAACCCTAACCCTAACCCTAACCCTAACCCTAACCCTAACCCTAACCCTAACCCTAACCCTAACCCTAACCCTAACCCTAACCCTAACCCTAACCCTAACCCTAACCCTAACCCTAACCCTAACCCTAACCCTAACCCTAACCCTAACCCTAACCCTAACCCTAACCCTAACCCTAACCCTAACCCTAACCCTAACCCTAACCCTAACCCTAACCCTAACCCTAACCCTAACCCTAACCCTAACCCTAACCCTAACCCTAACCCTAACCCTAACCCTAACCCTAACCCTAACCCTAACCCTAACCCTAACCCTAACCCTAACCCTAACCCTAACCCTAACCCTAACCCTAACCCTAACCCTAACCCTAACCCTAACCCTAACCCTAACCCTAACCCTAACCCTAACCCTAACCCTAACCCTAACCCTAACCCTAACCCTAACCCTAACCCTAACCCTAACCCTAACCCTAACCCTAACCCTAACCCTAACCCTAACCCTAACCCTAACCCTAACCCTAACCCTAACCCTAACCCTAACCCTAACCCTAACCCTAACCCTAACCCTAACCCTAACCCTAACCCTAACCCTAACCCTAACCCTAACCCTAACCCTAACCCTAACCCTAACCCTAACCCTAACCCTAACCCTAACCCTAACCCTAACCCTAACCCTAACCCTAACCCTAACCCTAACCCTAACCCTAACCCTAACCCTAACCCTAACCCTAACCCTAACCCTAACCCTAACCCTAACCCTAACCCTAACCCTAACCCTAACCCTAACCCTAACCCTAACCCTAACCCTAACCCTAACCCTAACCCTAACCCTAACCCTAACCCTAACCCTAACCCTAACCCTAACCCTAACCCTAACCCTAACCCTAACCCTAACCCTAACCCTAACCCTAACCCTAACCCTAACCCTAACCCTAACCCTAACCCTAACCCTAACCCTAACCCTAACCCTAACCCTAACCCTAACCCTAACCCTAACCCTAACCCTAACCCTAACCCTAACCCTAACCCTAACCCTAACCCTAACCCTAACCCTAACCCTAACCCTAACCCTAACCCTAACCCTAACCCTAACCCTAACCCTAACCCTAACCCTAACCCTAACCCTAACCCTAACCCTAACCCTAACCCTAACCCTAACCCTAACCCTAACCCTAACCCTAACCCTAACCCTAACCCTAACCCTAACCCTAACCCTAACCCTAACCCTAACCCTAACCCTAACCCTAACCCTAACCCTAACCCTAACCCTAACCCTAACCCTAACCCTAACCCTAACCCTAACCCTAACCCTAACCCTAACCCTAACCCTAACCCTAACCCTAACCCTAACCCTAACCCTAACCCTAACCCTAACCCTAACCCTAACCCTAACCCTAACCCTAACCCTAACCCTAACCCTAACCCTAACCCTAACCCTAACCCTAACCCTAACCCTAACCCTAACCCTAACCCTAACCCTAACCCTAACCCTAACCCTAACCCTAACCCTAACCCTAACCCTAACCCTAACCCTAACCCTAACCCTAACCCTAACCCTAACCCTAACCCTAACCCTAACCCTAACCCTAACCCTAACCCTAACCCTAACCCTAACCCTAACCCTAACCCTAACCCTAACCCTAACCCTAACCCTAACCCTAACCCTAACCCTAACCCTAACCCTAACCCTAACCCTAACCCTAACCCTAACCCTAACCCTAACCCTAACCCTAACCCTAACCCTAACCCTAACCCTAACCCTAACCCTAACCCTAACCCTAACCCTAACCCTAACCCTAACCCTAACCCTAACCCTAACCCTAACCCTAACCCTAACCCTAACCCTAACCCTAACCCTAACCCTAACCCTAACCCTAACCCTAACCCTAACCCTAACCCTAACCCTAACCCTAACCCTAACCCTAACCCTAACCCTAACCCTAACCCTAACCCTAACCCTAACCCTAACCCTAACCCTAACCCTAACCCTAACCCTAACCCTAACCCTAACCCTAACCCTAACCCTAACCCTAACCCTAACCCTAACCCTAACCCTAACCCTAACCCTAACCCTAACCCTAACCCTAACCCTAACCCTAACCCTAACCCTAACCCTAACCCTAACCCTAACCCTAACCCTAACCCTAACCCTAACCCTAACCCTAACCCTAACCCTAACCCTAACCCTAACCCTAACCCTAACCCTAACCCTAACCCTAACCCTAACCCTAACCCTAACCCTAACCCTAACCCTAACCCTAACCCTAACCCTAACCCTAACCCTAACCCTAACCCTAACCCTAACCCTAACCCTAACCCTAACCCTAACCCTAACCCTAACCCTAACCCTAACCCTAACCCTAACCCTAACCCTAACCCTAACCCTAACCCTAACCCTAACCCTAACCCTAACCCTAACCCTAACCCTAACCCTAACCCTAACCCTAACCCTAACCCTAACCCTAACCCTAACCCTAACCCTAACCCTAACCCTAACCCTAACCCTAACCCTAACCCTAACCCTAACCCTAACCCTAACCCTAACCCTAACCCTAACCCTAACCCTAACCCTAACCCTAACCCTAACCCTAACCCTAACCCTAACCCTAACCCTAACCCTAACCCTAACCCTAACCCTAACCCTAACCCTAACCCTAACCCTAACCCTAACCCTAACCCTAACCCTAACCCTAACCCTAACCCTAACCCTAACCCTAACCCTAACCCTAACCCTAACCCTAACCCTAACCCTAACCCTAACCCTAACCCTAACCCTAACCCTAACCCTAACCCTAACCCTAACCCTAACCCTAACCCTAACCCTAACCCTAACCCTAACCCTAACCCTAACCCTAACCCTAACCCTAACCCTAACCCTAACCCTAACCCTAACCCTAACCCTAACCCTAACCCTAACCCTAACCCTAACCCTAACCCTAACCCTAACCCTAACCCTAACCCTAACCCTAACCCTAACCCTAACCCTAACCCTAACCCTAACCCTAACCCTAACCCTAACCCTAACCCTAACCCTAACCCTAACCCTAACCCTAACCCTAACCCTAACCCTAACCCTAACCCTAACCCTAACCCTAACCCTAACCCTAACCCTAACCCTAACCCTAACCCTAACCCTAACCCTAACCCTAACCCTAACCCTAACCCTAACCCTAACCCTAACCCTAACCCTAACCCTAACCCTAACCCTAACCCTAACCCTAACCCTAACCCTAACCCTAACCCTAACCCTAACCCTAACCCTAACCCTAACCCTAACCCTAACCCTAACCCTAACCCTAACCCTAACCCTAACCCTAACCCTAACCCTAACCCTAACCCTAACCCTAACCCTAACCCTAACCCTAACCCTAACCCTAACCCTAACCCTAACCCTAACCCTAACCCTAACCCTAACCCTAACCCTAACCCTAACCCTAACCCTAACCCTAACCCTAACCCTAACCCTAACCCTAACCCTAACCCTAACCCTAACCCTAACCCTAACCCTAACCCTAACCCTAACCCTAACCCTAACCCTAACCCTAACCCTAACCCTAACCCTAACCCTAACCCTAACCCTAACCCTAACCCTAACCCTAACCCTAACCCTAACCCTAACCCTAACCCTAACCCTAACCCTAACCCTAACCCTAACCCTAACCCTAACCCTAACCCTAACCCTAACCCTAACCCTAACCCTAACCCTAACCCTAACCCTAACCCTAACCCTAACCCTAACCCTAACCCTAACCCTAACCCTAACCCTAACCCTAACCCTAACCCTAACCCTAACCCTAACCCTAACCCTAACCCTAACCCTAACCCTAACCCTAACCCTAACCCTAACCCTAACCCTAACC
>NW_024465521.1:0-7500 GCF_017591425.1 Ochotona curzoniae | reverse complement strand
ACTGGCCCTCAGCCTCAAACTGGCCTTAACCCTAAAACTGGTCCTAAGCCTCATTCTGGCCCTAAGCCTCATTCTGGCCCTCAGCCTCAAACTGGCCCTAAACTAAAACTGGCCCTCTGCCTCAAACTGGCCCTAACGCTAAAACTGGCCCTCAACCTCAAACTGACCCTTAGCCTAAAGCTGGCCCTCAGCCTCAAACTCACCCTCAGCCTCAAAGTCGCCCTCAGCCTCAAACTGGCCCTCAGCCTCAAACTGGCCCTCAGCCTCATTCTGGCGCTCAGCCAATCTGGCCCTAAGCCTCCTTCTGGCCCTAAGCCTCCTTTGGACCTAACCCTCAAACTGGCCCTAACCCTAAAACTGGCCCTCAGCCTCAACCTGGCCCTAACTCTAAAACTGGCCCTATGCCTCATTCTGGCCCTAAACCTCATAATGGCCCTCAGACTAAAACTGGCCCTCTGCCTCAAACTGGCCCTAACCCTAACACTGGGCCTCAGACTAAAACTGGCCGTCAGCCTCAAAATGGCCTTAACCCTAAAATTGGTCCTATGCCTCATTCTGGACCTAAGCGTCATTCTGGCCCTCAGCCTCAAACTGGCCCTAATCCTAAAACTGGCCCTCAGCCTCAATCTGGCCCTAAGCCTCATGCTGGCAACAAGCCTCAAACTGGCCCTAAGCCTAAAATTGGCCCTAAGCCTCAAACTGGCCCTCAGCCTCATTCTGGCCCTAAGCCTAATACTGCCCCTCAGCCTAAAACTGGCCCTCAGCCTCAATCTGGCCCTAATGCTAAAATTGGCCCTAAGCCGCATTCTGTTCCTAAGCCTCAAACTGGCCCTAAGCCTCATACTGGCCCTAAACCTCATACTGGACCTAACCCTGAAACTGGCCCTCAGCCTCAAACTGGCCCTAAACTAAAACTGGCCCTCTGCCTCAAACTGGCCCTAAACCTCAAACTGGCCCTCAGCCTCAAAATGGGCCTCAGCCTCAAACTGGCCCTCAGCCTAAAACTGACCCCCAGCCTCAAACTGGCCCTCAGCCTCATTCTGGCCCTAAGCCTCCTTCTGGACCTCAGCATAAAACTGGCCCTAACGCTAAAACTGGCCCTCTGCCTCAAACTGGCCCTAACTCTAAAACTGGCCCTATGCCTCATTCTGGCCCTAAACCTCACACTGGCCCTCAGACTAAAACTGGCCCTCTGCCTCAACCTGGCCCTAATGCTAAAACTGGCCCTAAGCCTCATTCTGTTCCTAAGCCTCATACTGGCCCTCAGCCTCATTCTGGCCCTCAGCCTAAAACTGGCGCCAAGCCTCATTCTGGCCCTAAGCCTCATTCTGGCCGTAAGCCTCATTCTGGCCCTTCAGCCTCAAATTGGCCCTCAGCATAAAACAGGCCCTAACGCTAAAACTGGCCCTCAGCATAAAAGTGGCCCTCAGCCTCAAACTGACCCTCAGCCTCAAACTGACACTCAGCCTCATTCTGGCCCTCAGCCTAAAACTGGCCCTCAACCTCATACTGGCCCTAACCCTCAAACTGGCCCTAAGCCTCAAACTGGCCCTCAGCCTCAAACTGGCCCTAACCCTAAAACTGGCCCTCAGCCTCAAACTGGCCCTAAGCCTCATTCTGACCCTCAGCCTCAAACTCACCCTCAGCCTCAAACTGGCCCTCAGCCTCAAACTGGCCCTAACTCTAAAACTGGCCCTATGCCTCATTCTGGCCCTAAACCTCATACTGGCCATCAGACTAAAACTGGCCCTCAGCCTCAAACTGGCCCTAACCCTAACACTGGGCCTCAGACTAAAACTGGCCCTCAGCCTCAAACTGGCCCTAATCCTAAAACTGGCCCTCAGCCTCAAACAGGCCCTAAGTCTTAAACTGGTCCTAAGCCTAATTTTGGCCCTAAACCTCATTCTGGACCTAACCCTCAAACTAGCCCTCAGCCTCAATCTGGCCATAAGCCTCATGAGGCAACAAGCCTCATTCTGGCCCTAAGCCTTAAACTGGACCTAAGCCTAAAACTGGACCTCAGCCTCAAACTGGCACTAAACCTAAAACTGGCCCTCAGCCTAAAACTGCCCCTAACCCTGAAACTGGCCCTCAGCCTCAAACTGGCCCTCAGCCTCAAACTGGCCCTCAGCCTCATTCTGGCCCTCAGCCCTATACTGCCCCTCAGCCTCAGACTGGTCCTCTGCCTCAATCTGGCCATAAACCTAAAACTGGCCCTAATCGAAAATTGGCCCTAAGCCTAAAACTAACCCTAACCCTAACCCCTAACCCCTACCCCTAACCCCTACCCCTAACCCCTAACCACTAACCCCTAACCCTGACCCTGACCCCCTGACCCTGACCCCCTAACCCTAACCCTAACCCCTAACCCTTAACCCCTAACCCTTAACCCTTAACCCCTAACCCCTAACCCCTAACCCTAACCCTAACCCCTAACCCTAACCCCTAACCCTAACCCTAACCCTAACCCTAACCCCTAACCCCTAACCCTCCCCCTCACCCTCACCCTCACCCTCACCCTCAAACTGGCCCTCACCCTAAAACTGGCCCTCACCCTAAAACTGGCCTTAACCCTAAAACTGGTCCTATGCCTCATTCTGGCCCTCAGCCTCAAATTGGCCCTCAGCCTCACACTGGCCCTAAGCCTCAAACTGGCCCTAAGCCTAAAACTGGCCCTCAGCCTCAAACTGGCCCTCAGCCTCAAACTGGCCTTAACCCTAAAACTGGTCCTAAGCCTAATTCTGGCCCTAAGCCTCATTCTGGCCCTCAGCCTCAAACTGGCCCTAAACTAAAACTGGCCCTCTGCCTCAAACTGGCCCTAACGCTAAAACTGGCCCTCAACCTCAAACTGACCCTTAGCCTAAAGCTGGCCCTCAGCCTCAAACTCACCCTCAGCCTCAAAGTCGCCCTCAGCCTCAAACTGGCCCTCAGCCTCAAACTGGCCCTCAGCCTCATTCTGGCGCTCAGCCAATCTGGCCCTAAGCCTCCTTCTGGCCCTAAGCCTCCTTCTGGACCTAACCCTCAAACTGGCCCTAACCCTAAAACTGGCCCTCAGCCTCAACCTGGCCCTAACTCTAAAACTGGCCCTATGCCTCATTCTGGCCCTAAACCTCATAATGGCCCTCAGACTAAAACTGGCCCTCTGCCTCAAACTGGCCCTAACCCTAACACTGGGCCTCAGACTAAAACTGGCCGTCAGCCTCAAAATGGCCTTAACCCTAAAATTGGTCCTATGCCTCATTCTGGACCTAAGCGTCATTCTGGCCCTCAGCCTCAAACTGGCCCTAATCCTAAAACTGGCCCTCAGCCTCAATCTGGCCCTAAGCCTCATGCTGGCAACAAGCCTCATTCTGGCCCTAAGCCTTAAACTGGACCTAAGCCTCAAACTGGCCCTCAGCCTCATTCTGGCCCTAAGCCTCAAACTGGCCCTAAGCCTAAAATTGGCCCTAAGCCTCAAACTGGCCCTCAGCCTCATTCTGGCCCTAAGCCTAATACTGCCCCTCAGCCTAAAACTGGCCCTCAGCCTCAAACTGGCCCTAACGCTAAAACCGGCCCTCAGCCTAAAACTGGCCCTCAGCCTCAATCTGGCCCTAATGCTAAAATTGGCCCTAAGCCGCATTCTGTTCCTAAGCCTCAAACTGGCCCTAAGCCTCATACTGGCCCTAAACCTCATACTGGACCTAACCCTGAAACTGGCCCTCAGCCTCAAACTGGCCCTAAACTAAAACTGGCCCTCTGCCTCAAACTGGCCCTAAACCTCAAACTGGCCCTCAGCCTCAAAATGGGCCTCAGCCTCAAACTGGCCCTCAGCCTAAAACTGACCCCCAGCCTCAAACTGGCCCTCAGCCTCATTCTGGCCCTAAGCCTCCTTCTGGACCTCAGCATAAAACTGGCCCTAACGCTAAAACTGGCCCTCTGCCTCAAACTGGCCCTAACTCTAAAACTGGCCCTATGCCTCATTCTGGCCCTAAACCTCACACTGGCCCTCAGACTAAAACTGGCCCTCAGCCTCATTCTGGCCCTCAGCCTAAAACTGGCCCTAAGCCTCATTCTGTTCCTAAGCCTCATACTGGCCCTCAGCCTCATTCTGGCCCTCAGCCTAAAACTGGCGCCAAGCCTCATTCTGGCCCTAAGCCTCATTCTGGCCGTAAGCCTCATTCTGGCCCTCAGCCTCAAACTGGCCCTAACCCTAAAACTGGCCCTCAGCCTAAAACTGGCCCTAACCCTAAAACTGGCCCTCAGCCTAAAACTGGCCCTAAGCCTCATTCTGCCCCTCAGCCTCAAACTGGCCCTAACGCTAAAACTGGCCCTCAGCCTAAAACTGGCCCTAAGCCTCAAACTGGCCCTTCAGCCTCAAATTGGCCCTCAGCATAAAACAGGCCCTAACGCTAAAACTGGCCCTCAGCATAAAAGTGGCCCTCAGCCTCAAACTGACCCTCAGCCTCAAACTGACACTCAGCCTCATTCTGGCCCTCAGCCTAAAACTGGCCCTCAACCTCATACTGGCCCTAACCCTCAAACTGGCCCTAAGCCTCAAACTGGCCCTCAGCCTCAAACTGGCCCTAACCCTAAAACTGGCCCTCAGCCTCAAACTGGCCCTAAGCCTCATTCTGACCCTCAGCCTCAAACTCACCCTCAGCCTCAAACTGGCCCTCAGCCTCAAACTGGCCCTAACTCTAAAACTGGCCCTATGCCTCATTCTGGCCCTAAACCTCATACTGGCCATCAGACTAAAACTGGCCCTCAGCCTCAAACTGGCCCTAACCCTAACACTGGGCCTCAGACTAAAACTGGCCCTCAGCCTCAAACTGGCCCTAATCCTAAAACTGGCCCTCAGCCTCAAACAGGCCCTAAGTCTTAAACTGGTCCTAAGCCTAATTTTGGCCCTAAACCTCATTCTGGACCTAACCCTCAAACTAGCCCTCAGCCTCAATCTGGCCATAAGCCTCATGAGGCAACAAGCCTCATTCTGGCCCTAAGCCTTAAACTGGACCTAAGCCTAAAACTGGACCTCAGCCTCAAACTGGCACTAAACCTAAAACTGGCCCTCAGCCTAAAACTGCCCCTAACCCTGAAACTGGCCCTCAGCCTCAAACTGGCCCTCAGCCTCAAACTGGCCCTCAGCCTCATTCTGGCCCTCAGCCCTATACTGCCCCTCAGCCTCAGACTGGTCCTCTGCCTCAATCTGGCCATAAACCTAAAACTGGCCCTAATCGAAAATTGGCCCTAAGCCTAAAACTAACCCTAACCCTAACCCCTAACCCCTACCCCTAACCCCTACCCCTAACCCCTAACCACTAACCCCTAACCCTGACCCTGACCCCCTGACCCTGACCCCCTAACCCTAACCCTAACCCCTAACCCTTAACCCCTAACCCTTAACCCTTAACCCCTAACCCCTAACCCCTAACCCTAACCCTAACCCCTAACCCTAACCCCTAACCCTAACCCTAACCCTAACCCTAACCCCTAACCCCTAACCCTCCCCCTCACCCTCACCCTCACCCTCACCCTCAAACTGGCCCTCACCCTAAAACTGGCCCTCACCCTAAAACTGGCCTTAACCCTAAAACTGGTCCTATGCCTCATTCTGGCCCTCAGCCTCAAATTGGCCCTCAGCCTCACACTGGCCCTAAGCCTCAAACTGGCCCTAAGCCTAAAACTGGCCCTCAGCCTCAAACTGGCCCTCAGCCTCAAACTGGCCTTAACCCTAAAACTGGTCCTAAGCCTAATTCTGGCCCTAAGCCTCATTCTGGCCCTCAGCCTCAAACTGGCCCTAAACTAAAACTGGCCCTCTGCCTCAAACTGGCCCTAACGCTAAAACTGGCCCTCAACCTCAAACTGACCCTTAGCCTAAAGCTGGCCCTCAGCCTCAAACTCACCCTCAGCCTCAAAGTCGCCCTCAGCCTCAAACTGGCCCTCAGCCTCAAACTGGCCCTCAGCCTCATTCTGGCGCTCAGCCAATCTGGCCCTAAGCCTCCTTCTGGCCCTAAGCCTCCTTCTGGACCTAACCCTCAAACTGGCCCTAACCCTAAAACTGGCCCTCAGCCTCAACCTGGCCCTAACTCTAAAACTGGCCCTATGCCTCATTCTGGCCCTAAACCTCATAATGGCCCTCAGACTAAAACTGGCCCTCTGCCTCAAACTGGCCCTAACCCTAACACTGGGCCTCAGACTAAAACTGGCCGTCAGCCTCAAAATGGCCTTAACCCTAAAATTGGTCCTATGCCTCATTCTGGACCTAAGCGTCATTCTGGCCCTCAGCCTCAAACTGGCCCTAATCCTAAAACTGGCCCTCAGCCTCAATCTGGCCCTAAGCCTCATGCTGGCAACAAGCCTCATTCTGGCCCTAAGCCTTAAACTGGACCTAAGCCTAAAACTGGCCCTCAGCCTCAAACTGGCCCTCAGCCTCATTCTGGCCCTAAGCCTCAAACTGGCCCTAAGCCTAAAATTGGCCCTAAGCCTCAAACTGGCCCTCAGCCTCATTCTGGCCCTAAGCCTAATACTGCCCCTCAGCCTAAAACTGGCCCTCAGCCTCAAACTGGCCCTAACGCTAAAACCGGCCCTCAGCCTAAAACTGGCCCTCAGCCTCAATCTGGCCCTAATGCTAAAATTGGCCCTAAGCCGCATTCTGTTCCTAAGCCTCAAACTGGCCCTAAGCCTCATACTGGCCCTAAACCTCATACTGGACCTAACCCTGAAACTGGCCCTCAGCCTCAAACTGGCCCTAAACTAAAACTGGCCCTCTGCCTCAAACTGGCCCTAAACCTCAAACTGGCCCTCAGCCTCAAAATGGGCCTCAGCCTCAAACTGGCCCTCAGCCTAAAACTGACCCCCAGCCTCAAACTGGCCCTCAGCCTCATTCTGGCCCTAAGCCTCCTTCTGGACCTCAGCATAAAACTGGCCCTAACGCTAAAACTGGCCCTCTGCCTCAAACTGGCCCTAACTCTAAAACTGGCCCTATGCCTCATTCTGGCCCTAAACCTCACACTGGCCCTCAGACTAAAACTGGCCCTCAGCCTCATTCTGGCCCTCAGCCTAAAACTGGCCCTAAGCCTCATTCTGTTCCTAAGCCTCATACTGGCCCTCAGCCTCATTCTGGCCCTCAGCCTAAAACTGGCGCCAAGCCTCATTCTGGCCCTAAGCCTCATTCTGGCCGTAAGCCTCATTCTGGCCCTCAGCCTCAAACTGGCCCTAACCCTAAAACTGGCCCTCAGCCTAAAACTGGCCCTAACCCTAAAACTGGCCCTCAGCCTAAAACTGGCCCTAAGCCTCATTCTGCCCCTCAGCCTCAAACTGGCCCTAACGCTAAAACTGGCCCTCAGCCTAAAACTGGCCCTAAGCCTCAAACTGGCCCTTCAGCCTCAAATTGGCCCTCAGCATAAAACAGGCCCTAACGCTAAAACTGGCCCTCAGCATAAAAGTGGCCCTCAGCCTCAAACTGACCCTCAGCCTCAAACTGACACTCAGCCTCATTCTGGCCCTCAGCCTAAAACTGCC